>NW_010097660.1:0-129533 GCF_000699245.1 Pterocles gutturalis
ATATATATATATATACTTTTTTATACTTGTAGAACCCATTACCACAAGATGTTGTGGAGACCAAAATTGCAAAGATATTAGGCAAATGTATGGAATATGTTTTCTGAATTCCCTACTAAACTTGATAGTCCAGATACAACTTCCAAGTTCTGTAAGTCTCTCAGATTCTTAAGGCATAACACAGAGGCAATTATTGTGTGCGCACATTCGGGCAAATGCTAATATACTTTAGAGACTTCCACACCTGGTTTGAAAAGACTGGAAATGAATGAAGAAAAAAAGATACCGTGGGACATATCTGTTTTTGTATAATTTTATAACATAGTTAATGTTTCTTTACAATGTTTTCCCCTTCCACTTTTCAAGAAGTTAAAAAAAAAAATAAAAAGTGGTACTTTGTATTCCTGAATGTTTACAATTATTTAGGTCAAATGCTACATCAGCGCAAAGTGAATAAACAACATCAGCCTATTTCCTTTCAAGCTATTCAAGTTTATTTTATTACATACATTCATGATTTGTTGGTACCACTTGAATGTTTTATTTCTTAAGGGAAACATAGTTTTAGAGCAAGAAGCCTCTAGAGCCTGCAAGCAGGAGGCGGAAGTGAGTGGGCTGATATTGAGAAAAGCATGGTTGATTGACACGATATATTGGTTTAGAGTATATTAAGTTATCTCACACTTTAAAGAGTCAAAATTAACTCAGGAACGTGTTTAGAATCCTAACACCTCAACAGATGGAAAGCTCCCTTCCTTCCTCCTCCCCCAAAATCACCTGGCAAAGAGCGAGCCAAGGCTAAAAAGGTGTTTTAGAGAATTTTAGTTTATTCTGCAGATTCTTTTTTTACACTTCTCAGAATAGTTCCCAGCTTTCCACAACCAGAATGCGTGTTCATAGCTTGTCTTGTTTCCTCATTAAAAAAAAAAAAAAAAAAAAAAAAAATCAGGAGTAGAGTTTATTTTAATTACCGTGCGTACAGTATGTCATGGTCTAGTGCGTCAAGCGTTGCTATTTTGTGTCTGTGCTTAATTCCAACTTTAGACGGACATGCATCATAACTGTAAACACTTGCCTAGCTTCATTAAGGATAGTAAAAATATCCCATTGTGGGAGGATCATAAGCTGTGTTTTAGGCAGTTTGTGTGTGATCTCTGACAAGAACATACCATGCTACATCTTTCTCACTGTCTGTATTCTCCTTCAGATGAGAAATACGCAATTCTGTCTCTGCCCTTGGCCCCAATGTGCGCACGCACAGTGTATTCCAGAAGTACATATAGGAATTTAAAGTAATTTTGCAATAGTCAGACTTTTTATAGAAAATTGAAACCAAATTTAAAGCACCACAAGATTAGCTTAAGGTCTTAATATATACAAATAGCTTAGAGGTCATTTATAATCATTGTGTTGCTGCCATATGTTTAAAAAAGATTAATTAAAGAAAAAAAAAAAAAAGTTAGGGCAGTTCTGCTTTCATTAAAAAAAAAAAAGGGCAGTTTTGCTTTCATAAAAAAAAAAAAAAAAAAAAGAAAAAAAAAAGAAAAAACCCCATGAATTTCATGCTTAATAAAAGGATAGAAGTTTCCACACAGGGATCCAAACATGAGTAACTTGTGAACAGTCCTATCATCTGTCAAACCAACCACCAATCAAATTCATAGATAGCAGCATGTAAAAAGGAAACTAGGAAAACCAAATTCCACCGTAAATGTCATAGAAACAGGAGATTTTTAATTAAAGCTGAGCACTGCTAGTGATATTACTAAAACATGCTTTACATGTTTTATGGGGGTTTTTTTTTGTCTTGTATTATTTTCCAGAACATTTCCTATCTATTGTAACCATTTACAAACAGAGAAACTGAGGCAAAAGTAGAGCAAGGGTTCCTGACTCCTTTTGGTTTCAAGACAACACAAGCACGCTTCATATGCTGTAATGCAGGGACGTATGTACCAGTATGGCTTTCTTCTGGCCCACGCTATTCTCTCCTTAAATCTGAAAGAAATATGTACTACTTGATTTTGTTATCATTAGAGTTAGTCCAACAGGAAGCAACTGTCCACAGTAGAATATTCCCAACTATCCTGGCTCTTTAATTCCCAAACTATTGAACTGCTGAAGTGTAAAGTTTAAAAACAAATAAGAAAATTGACCAAATACAAAATCCATAATTGGGAATTTTTTTTTTTTTTATTTTTAAGCCACATGCAGTACTGATGGGCATAAAGTCGTGAAGCTCCTATTTAAAGTTTCTCATCAGCTTTTGTGTGATCCTGGTCACATATACCTTTGTTTCTAGCCCACATCTCCTCCTACTCAGGAAGCTGTTCCTGCTGCTAGACAAGTCATAGCCCCTACTGATTTCTATAGAACAACACGGAACATTGGAAACAGAATGACGTGGATGCTTGTGAGAGGTGTATTGGCATAGCAGACATGATAATTGGGATACGCAGACTCTCAGCATCTGTCTTCCACTTGCTCCTTTCTAGATGGGCACTAATGTCCTTCTGAAGTCTCATCCATAAGGTGATCACTTCCCCACAAAACAGGAAGTACAGTGGTAGATATTTTCATTTCCCAAATTACACGGCATTTGTAATCTAAATGCTAAATCACTTTGAAATTTGATCAATGTCTTGCTTTACTGTGAATAGTTTGGAAAATTATTTCAAAGACAGTAGTCTCTTTTATTTTTAATCTGCAGCATCACTGTGCTAGTGCGCAATTCTCGGAATTTTTGCAGTTGGTTATATTAACTCCGGCATCACATATCATCTTTTTTGGCAGGAGATTTATTGGCACAAGACCGATTAAAAGATAGCTTTGCGTAGGGTGGGGGGTGGTTTGTTGTTATCTTGCTTTTAAGTCTTTCTGTGTGTGTGTATAAGTTTTATATAAAAGTTTATGTAGAGAGAAATTAACGTATAATGAAACCAAATTAAGAGCCCTTCACCTGAAATATAACACTGGCAGATGGACCCTAAGAAAGCAGGTGACCCATGAGAAGCCTTATTCCAGCAACGTAAAGGTTGGGTCACCTCTTCTGCTCCCATAACTCATACAAAGTTTCCTATCCAGAAAGCTGACATCTGTCCTTCTGACCAAAACATTATTGATACATTCAGACACTAGTGGAGGTGGATTTCTTGCAGATATTTCAGCTGTTCTGGAACAAGTGAAGCATTCCTACATATTTACATAAAAAAAAAAAAAAATCTAAGCTCTCCACTTTTCTCCAGAAAAAATCACTTCAATGCTAGTAGCCATCATTGCTGATTGCAATAACATCTACAACTAAACTGAAGGCGCTGTTAAATCTTTGCTGCATTTATTTGAAAATGAACTAGCACAGAGTAGTACACCAACAAAAGCTGAGATATTTAACAAAGGAACGTGCACATCTGCTTTCACTGGAAAGAATGAAAGGATTAATTGAAATCTGTGACCTGATTATCCTGCCAGTTACGTTTTCTTTTCATACGTAAAATTCTATGAGAAAAGACAAAGGAGTTATCCTCTTTTATCTCTAGGGAAGGAGCGCACACAATTTAGAAAATTCATTGGTAACTGAATCTGCTAGTAATGACTGCTCTAGTATGTCGATGATGAGGTTTTACATTTGTGTCTTTAGAGATCTGATACTCGGATATTAGTTTCATATATCAAATATGATACTTGATTGTTTTTAAATAATGGCAGTTCCTCAGGAGTGTAAAACATAGTAGGCCCTTTAAGTCTGAAAAAAAAATATAAAAGAACATCAGGTCAGAGAGGAAAAACTTCTCAAATGGTCCAGTGGCCCATTTGATGTGGGCAGCAGCAGTACTGGAGGATTTGACTTGGCAGTTTTTTCAGTGAATGATAGATAGGTATGGTTCCATAGGGAATTATGTCGAATGAATTTGCACCAAGAAAAATCCTTGTACTTTGAAAAAGAACCTGAAGGCTTTCTGAGACCTTTTCAGGCCTATCTGTAAATAACAAAAAGGCTTTTTTTTATTTTTCTTTTTTTTTCCCCCATTGTGTCAAAAGATGCCTAGAGGCTGATATATAGTAGCAATTTTCAGTATATGCTTGATATTAAATTATTTTGATAGATCTATGTTGGTTTTTTTAATACAAGATAGCTTTTATGGAGAAGGAATGATTTCTTACTCTGTTTTACCTTTTTTCTAGTACTGCTTTGTTCTCTAGGTCCTAAAGACAGCTGATGTAGTCTTCCAGGGCCTAACCCCCCTCAGTTGTTGAAGCTAACAAGAGGTGAGAGCACTCACATTTTTTATAGGGTCTGGCTTTTGCTCATTTTAATGATTTTTGGTCAGCCTCCATTCACTTTTTAATGTGAGTCATACTCTTAAGAGTATTCTTATAACACATTTAATTTCCACCCCAACCACTCTTTCTAGGCTGTCAGTTAAAAACTGACGTTGTCTTCAGTATCCAGTCAGTAAATCTATAAAGTCAAAGAAATACAAAGGCAGCTCTAGGGAGATATTCTATTTTCTAGGTATCTAGTCCTAATTTTTCCTTGAGGGCTAAAAACACTGAGGTCTGATCAAAACATGTTTCCTTTCTTACCTTTGTACACTGTTAAATGCTTTCTGGAGGCAAGAGGAATCCCAAAGACCTGAGAAATGGAGGTGGCTGTCATGTTTGATTTACTTTGCGAGTAGTGGCTTAGTGGACGTGGGGAGTTAGAGCAGCAAGGAACATGATTTCAGACCACATAGCAAGCAGTTCTCCAAAGCTAGACTTTTTTTTTTTTTTTTTTTAAGATAGATATTTCTAAAAGGCAAAAGATGAGGTGATAATAAGATGTTAAACATTCTTCAAATCCTCTGTTTTCTTTCTGCCTCATATTTAAATTTTACTTTGATTTTACTTCAAATTATACTTTCAGACCAAGAACAGGATGCGCAAAAGAAGTATTTTTTTATTTCACCTGAATACATATAACTCAGGAATGTTATTCACTGTGTTCATCATTCTTGCTGTCTTTCCGGAAAAAAAAAAAAAAAAAAGCTTTAGTTGTCCTAAACTCTTTATTTTTTCTTTTTTTAAATCTAATGCTACACAGCCTCCATATAAAATTAACCATTTGTTTTGTTTAACTCTTAATTTAATTCCTCATAAGTCTAATTTAACCTGCCAAATGAACCTACAGTATTACAGAGTGTTTGTTTGGAGATATACTCTGAGACAAATTAAACCAGGTATGCATCTACTTCCTCTTGCCTATGAACAAGAGAAATGCTCTGAGCCAAATACTACCTATGAAGCATGCCGTGATCTCCAAGCTGGGTGGGAGAGGTTTAAGAGAGTGGAGGCTCTTCCGTCACTCTGATGAGTGTTTTTACTGGTGTTTGGAAACAAAAGTTTGATAACAGATGATGGTTCTTGGTCTCTTACTGCTGATCAAGGTATTCTTCAAGCAGCATGTTATGCTTTAGGCTGTCTCTTGTAAAATTGTTTTGTGGGGTGGGTTGTTGCTTGTGTTTGTTTTGTTTGTTTGAGGTGTGTTTTTGTTTGTTGGGGGCAGATAAGGGGGGAGTGGTGTTAGTTTGGTTTGGTTTTGTCCAGAACAGGGTCATCTTCATAGATTATCTTGAAAGTCACATATAGGTTCTGCATTAGTTTCCGTAATTTCTTATATCTCGCATATAGTTTCTGACATAGTTTTCCCTACTTCTTATATGAGAAACCTGAAATAGAAAAGGTATCACTTTCCCTTTTTTTCCCTTTTTCCCCTCCCTCCCCTTTTGTCCTTTTTTGTGCCTCCCCACCTTTTATTTTTCTTTAAGCAGGAAAATAAATTAATGTTATCTTACTTCATAGTTAAAGTGTCACAGGATCAAATTTCTGTTGCTGCACCAATTGTAGTTAAATTGAAGCTCTCCCTGGGTTTTGTAATACCTCACCTACAAAGGAAGTGACGGTACTGAAAAGGCACAAGCTAGAATTAAACTCTTATTAATGGAAGGCGAAACTGATGTCAGGTACAGAGTCCAGAAAACAGGCACCAAACTTGTCGACTGGTAATCATGGCCCATGGCACCAACACACTGTGTTGTACAAACACGTAGTCCAGAGGCCAAGTAGTGCCTGCAATGCTAACGGATTCTTTTTACTTTTTATATTAGGTTTACATACAAGTTTTATACTTCATAAGTTATGCTTTGTAATGCTTTAGCCTAGTTTAGGACACAATAAAGCTATCAAATACAGAAGAATAAAAAGAAGTAATCATAGAAGACAATCTAAAGAAGCTGTTAACTTTTCAACTCTGAGGCAGAATTTGCAAGAGGATAGAGAGTTAAGCTCATCTAGTTATCTTTAAGGTAACAAAATTAGGGGAAAAGCTGTGTGTCATATTTCTATTAATAGAGGCTTATAGTAGTGATTAGATGATGAACGATAAGCTCCTCACAAAGACAGCATGCAACTACTGTTCATGTGAGGTTCATGCTCACTCATGAAAGAAGATCTTTGTTTCTTTCTAATTCAATATCTAGACCTTGAATAAGATTTATTCCTTATAAGCTGGTTACCTGTAAACCCTGAGATGTTAAGCAGAACTAATAAAATCTCAGTATTAAGATTCCTTTCTTAAGGCTATTAAAGTTATACAGCAACTACATTGGTTTTGTATTGAATTATTCTTGGTTTAGTACATGGTTTAGTATTTTAACACCAGTCGTTTGAGACGATTGATTTCTCTAAAGTAAATTCCTTTAATTTTTGTTTTCCAGTTCATATACTGAAGCCAGCAATATAGAAATCCATTGTAAGAATGCCATATATCTTCTTTTTTCTCTTTATGGTAAATTTTGCTCATCAAATAGTAGACATATTTTTTACTGTTTGTTGGAGTGTTCTTTCTCTTACCTTTAGAGTTTGAAAACAAGCATTTAAGGTATGAGGGCAACCTTGAACAAGAGCGAGTTTATTCATATTTAATAATATTTTTTCTTACTAATATTGTTCTACATTTTAAAAATCCATTACAAATACTTTATGTATATGAAATAATCTTGCCAAAATGGAACACTATAATCGTAAGTGGATTGTTGAGTGCCAAGAGGGAGCCTAAAGTAGAGGGGAAAAATTTCAGTAGAGTTTGTTTGGAGGCTGAAGAAAAACAATCTCAAACTAATATTGCACTTAAAATGAGAGGATAATTCTGTTGTCCTGCGCAGTCTTGGGTAGTATGCTGTCTTTGGCAAAGGAAGACAACAAATTTATTTTTCACTTGCACTAATGTAACTGAGAATTTTTTCCGTGAAGTGTCCCTTGCTTTGAGAAATAATTTACATTAGTGATAAGAGTTGGAAATGTTTTGCCAGTCATTTGGTGCTGAGAGTGATTTATCTTGGATTTTGGTTACAGTAAAACACATTTAACCTCTGAGGGTTAAACTGCGTCTTCTAAGAGAAATTACATTAAGACAAAATAGGAAATGAATTGAAGATTGCCTCTGAATTATGTGCTGTGGGTTTGGAAATGAAGTCCTGCCTTTTTCCATGTGAGCTGGCCTGCTGCACTGCAGTGCGAACAGGACAAGGAGGGTAGCTTTGGCTGACCTTTGACTGGCTTAATTAGCTTGGATGTGGGGGCCGCAGGGGCTGCCTGAACTCCTGGAAGCAGGGAAGCACTGCTGCCCTGTGGTGCTGGCACCTGTACTCATGCCCAGGGGATACAGTGGGCACTCAGGTCTTACTTTTAATGGGACTGAGAACCTTCCGCGTACACAATGTACGCAGCCAGCAGCAGGTCATTCAGCAAGACAGAACCGAGATACAACAAACTGATTTTTTTTTTTTTTTTCGTAAGCAGGGTAGCCCCTTCTAGGCAGCAAAGAAAATGACTCCATGCTAAGAGCAATTAATTTCTTTGAGTTCTCTCTCCAGTAGGGTTAGAATAGACTTGGGGAATGTTCTGATTTGCTCAGGGAGGTAATTCTATTCTATAGTGATTACTTTGGAGTAATCAAAATTCAGTGTGTGATAGTCACTGTCTCCCAAGGTAGTTAGATGGAGCTCAATTAAAAAAAAAAAAAACAACAAAAAACAAAAAAACCCCCCAAAAAACCCAAAACAAAACCAAAAACTTTAAAAGTAATTTTTTATTTAAACCCTGGCTATAAGCAGACTTGCTTATAGTGGATGGGATGGTCTAAAACAATCAGTTTGGGAGAAGTGAGGAGGCAGATATGTTGCAGGAATAAAACTGAGATTATGAGAATAGGAGAGCTGAAAATTCAGAAACCAGTTAAGCTTCTGAAGTCATGTATTGTAGAATTGTCTTCCACGTGCAAGTCACCAAATAAAGCCCAGGAGTGCAGTTCTCTCAGTAGAGTTCTGTTTTGCATATGACTTCTGGTTTGTGAGTTGGGCTTGACATTTCTCAAATCTGCAGCTACCTGGTCAGTGAAAGAGTTTATACATGGCTGTAAAGTTAGTTTCTTGAAAACTCTGTGCAGTTGCTGCTAACCTACTAGGCAAATACCTTCTAGAGAGACCTGAGTTCTTTTCCCTCAACCCCAAACCCCGTTAATGCCGTGTCTGTGCATGCATATGACTTCCCATGTAGCTCGATGTCTGAGCCTGGATGTGATTCCCAGACTCATAATTCAGCCTACTTCTGTTTCAGTCCTCAGTCTGGAAGTGGAAGTGAACAGCCACCCCTGATGGCTGACTGGCTGTTTAGTACAGTCACCTGGAATATGAGGATCAAGGGGGGTTTTTTTATTATTTTGCTGTATGAATGCCAGTTTTTCTGTATTATCAGAAAAGTGTGGCTCAGCACAAGTCTGTGGAAAGTCCATATACCATTTTAAAGCTTGGTTTCATAGCGGTTTGTAATACTAGGCAGGGGGGATTATATACAGCACTTTTTCTGCTCTCTTATGTGTACTTTGATTACTATTTACAACAGATGAAAACTTTGGTTTTTAATTAAGTGAATGACATTTATTAACTACCCCATGACTAGTTCAAAATAAATCAGCAACATCTGAACAAAATAAAAATAATTAATCTACAGAGATGGTTGTCTTCTGTGAGTCATCTAATGACACCTACCTTAGATTGGTGTTTCAGGAACCATTAGTGAGGATTTTTCACTTGTGACATGGCACAGTGATGGCAGCTACATCCAATTAGTGCTTTTCCCAGCAGACAAGGTATTCTAATTATTTTTAAGGAATACAAAAGGGGTATCTGGTAAAGAATCATAGGAAAGAACCCTTGGCTTTTTCTCTCTCCTATACATGCCATATTGCACATACAGATATATAGTTCATAACTGTGATATTTAAGAAAACACTGAAGGAAAACATGCATCTACAATAGCCTCGTTAAATTCATTCTGAAGTATGAAAAAAACTATTTACAAATAAAGAAAAACTATGTTAAAAGAAAAACATCAGCTTCATCTTTAAAAACTATTTATTTTTAGAGGTGCAAAGAATGTATAATCTGGAGACTGTTAAAGTTCTTAATTTAGATACTTTTTATGATTCTTGACTTCAGCATGTATGAAAATTAGTACTTATTTGATCTGAATATTTATTGGCTGTGACATATTTTACTGTTTAAATATTTAAAAATTAACTTTATTAATGATGTATTTAGTGTAGTTGCTTCTCTGTGAAGATGAGATTGTCTCTAAGAAGGTTGAGTTCTGAAATGTAATGTCACAGTGCAAGGAGTTTGACGGAACTTTGGTTTTCAAGAGGCCGTATCCTCTATCCATGAGATGCTTGTACTTGTTCTCACCTGATGATTTTCTATTTCCCCTCAGTCTAAGAAGACAATAGTTTAGAAAGCCATTCAGATGATTAAATGATTTCGTTTAAAGAGCTCTTTTAAAGGGTTGTTTTGGCAAGGTCATTTTTAAGCAAAATGTGTTTAGTCCAGTGACTTGCAACTGCACTCTGTTACCAGTTACGTCAGCTGAGGAGAAGGGACAAAAAGAATAGCTAACGATGGTGGCAAGGATTCCTTAAAATAGCTTTGTTGACAGTCCAAGTATATGCAACTTTCCCTTTTTCCTCCCTTCTTCCTTCTGTGTTTGGTTGCTTTCCTGATGTTGTTTCTGTTTTGTTTTTTTTAGACTATCTGTCTATCAACAATCAGTAAAATAACCATATTCCCTGATGTTGTGGTTTGCAGGTACTCTATCTTTTGCCAGACTTAACTAAGCTTTATTGGTCTTCAACACAAGATGATATTGTGGATCACTGTTTTATTTTTTCTGTAACTGTTTACATATTAGTTTGAACGTTAATCCACCACGGGCTGCCAAGATCCAATGAGATCAGAATCATACTTAGAATTGCACTTTGGTTCTTATCCCCTGCCACAAGAATTTGAGCCAAAAATACTGCCTTACAGGCAAGAAAGAGAGAAAATTGAAAATGAGGCAGGAGGAAAAAAAGGAAAGAGGCAGAATAGAAGAAAGCAAAAAATTGAGAGGAGGTAGAGGATAGAAACATTTAACCATGGATTTCTGTATGTTCAGGCTAAGATTTTGATAGTGTTGCCTTGTTTTTAGGAAAAAAACACTTTTTTTTTTTTAAAATCAAAAAAGTGTCCAGCACAGCACTCTAACTACTACTGATTGTTTCCCCTGTAGTCCATATGTGAAGTACCAGCTTTCCTGATGTTTGGATACAACTAAATTCTGAGACCCTTGTTGAATCAAGTTCTCTTGACTTTTAGAGATTTGCTTACTAAGAATAAAAAAAAAACCTAACCAATTTTAAATTGCTCAATTTTGTCCTTGTATATGGTCATTTCTTCATATAAAAGAACTATTTAGTAGAGCTTCTTCCCGAAGCCCAAGATTAATCTAGAGATATTGGAATGAGGTTCTATAAGTATGTTTCTTTTCGCAGCTGAAAATACTGTAAAGTATTCACATAACCCTTTGTAGACATAGACGTACATGCCCTTCCCCTTCTTTCTGCATTGGAGAATCCCTTAAAATGTCTTCTATTGCTTAGGCAATTGTACAAAGAGCAAAATTTATTCCTGAATTATGCCAACACCAATATATGGAGTAAAAGTCACCCAGAGAGAATAGACGTCCAGAGTTTAGTGTTGTTCCCAGCAGCATCCTTGATTCTTCCCTCAGTTCAGTTCCAGGTGGGCAATGTCCTGTTACCTCCTTACTCTCTTCCCACTTGGCTTCTCATTACAGTGCACATCAGTTATTCAGTAGATCCTTAAGTGTTTCAGACAATATATCTTGTGCTTGTGAGCAGCTTTAAAACTTTGATATAGTTCAGTCTCGGTGTTAGCTGAAAGGGGCTTTTTTTCATTTTTCTTTTTTTTCCTACAGTACTTTTGCTCTAAAAACCAAAACTCTTAAGAGAATCTTACATCCTTTATGAAACTTTGGTTTTGCTCTATTTAACACATAACAAATCTCTAGAAGAGTGAACACTGGCAACCCTAACAAAAAAAAAAAAAAAAAAAAAAAAATCATGACGCAGTCACTATGTCATTCTGTCATCATATTTTGGCTTCAAGACATTTTCTGTGGTTTGCTCATTTTCAGATTTAAAATTCCTCCCACACGTCAGAAATATATTTTAAGGTGATGTTGCATGCTCAGGATTCATTTCAAGCTTAAGGGAAAGGTGCAAGCAAATGCTGAAGTTTTGGCAACTAATATAGAGAGACTTACTATGGTAGATACTACAGGCTGAAATCTAGTCAGATTCTAATCTCTTCCTAGTAAGAGGGAAAGGGATATTATAACTGTTACTGTAAAACCTAGTAGTACGATTCAGGTAGTTCCAGCTCTATGTGATAAACTTACCACCAGCTCCATCACAAGGTATGAGAAGGAACTCTAGGAGTTTTATTTTGCACATGTGTTTGTGAGAAGGATTGGAAAGGGGAAAGAAGAAACTAGGTTCAAATAAAAACAGTCTCATGCTGAGATTTCTGCAATAGTTTTGTAGAACTGACTGAGCCTGGAAAAAGATACCAGTGAATAAGTTTCCAATTAGCTTTAAAGTAGCCTTTTTTTATCAATGTTTATGAAAATTCCTAGCTTGATCAGTTTATCAGCAGGTGATGCTCAGCAATGAAATCAGTAGAGGAAAATTTGGAGCAATATAAAATATGGAAAACTGTATACTTCTCTTGGTTTATTCACTGCTATGAGTTGTATACTGATTCATAACAGCTCAGGATCTGACTCTCACTTTAAGATTGCTTGTTTCCCTAGTACAGTACACAGAAACAACATCAAAGAGAAAAACAATCTCCCGGAGTTCACAGGACACCATAAAACACAACAGGCATTGGAGAGTACCTGGGATAGTGTTTTGCCTCCTGTACCTGCCCTACTGCCCAGACCTGTTAAAATCTATGCTGAAAATTGGAGGCAGGGAGTAGGCTGGGACATATATAGGAAAGAGAGAAGAGGGAGTGGTTGTTTTGGGATTCTTCTCAACTGGCAGAACCTTTCTTACACCGCAATAAATTAAAACTTGGCTCCCTACAGTGAGGTTGGGGAAAAAGGATCAGAGAGTTGTGAACTATTTTGCTGCCTTCTCTCTTTGCTCTGCATAGCCTGGCAGCAGAAAGTATCATCTTTAATGCTAAGTCTGCAGCTGAATATTGAAAAGGTCTGAGTACTGGGGTGCAAGCCTATGGGTTTGATAAATTTCTCTCTTCCACTTTACCTCCCCTATACGTGAAGCTAAGATTATAATGAAGATTCCATGAAGTTAGAGGTCACTGGAGGCATTTCCCAGGAGGAACAGAAAATGGAAAAAGTTTTTATACTATACTGAAGTTGTAACTTACATTTCATCAGGTTCATTCAGCAGGTTCAACAGACAGCAGTTGTGTATTACCTAAGCAGAGGACTTTAACAGTAAGAAAGTTCACGGTGTTTTCCTTTACCTGCTGTTTTAGGTTCATTGCAGACAAGAGCAACTGCCCCTGTATTGTATTGTCTCATTTTAAAAGTATTCTTTCCACAATAGGAAACCTGAAATTTTTAGAAATCTATTTCAATATAATAAGAATTTGAAGCAATGAAGAACTGAAAAATGAAAACTGGAACACCGTTTTCTAGTAAATAATGAATCCTTTAAAATCAATTTGCAGTGAAATTTGTGAGTATATTGGCACAGTTTTTATTAGGGATCAATATAAAATTATCTTTTTTTTTTTTTTTAATGAGAAATTTAGAAATTGAGAGAAGTCCAAGAAAAAGTAAGGAAATGGTCAAGTAAAACAGAGGCTATTTAGAAACTTCTTACTAGCATATGAAAGTTCCTCTTTTGATTTTTACTTGGCAGAAGGGCAAATTCTGCACTTTCCTCTTGCATACTTATGATATTCACAAAGACTAGTTCTCAAGTTTACTAACATAGATTCTTCCAAAGGAACTGCATCTTGGGAGATGCCGTTCTTTGCTAGATGTGGAGGAAGCCATGCTCCTTTTCTCTAGAAAGAATCTAGCATTATATGTCCTACCAGAAGAGAAAGATCAATTTTGGTGCAATCCAACTTGGGGATATTATTTCAGTGATGATCAAGTGGGTCAAACCCATTGGGTTTGATCTACCCTGCAGAAATCCAATGTTTCTTCCTTCTAAACTGATCAGTATGCCTGCAGCTACTTGGCTTGATGCTCAGGACTTTTCTTCATGTACGTTTCCTAAGTGTCAGTATAACATTATTCACAAAGGTAAAAAATGGTCTTGTTAACTTTGTGAAATTGTGCAAGTAAGAGTAATGTTTGAATTGTTATTCTAGGTGTCTAAATTGATGATTTTGGAGACAGTGTGTGTAATCAAAGTGTCCAAAATACAAGCTAAGCATAATCTACATATGTAAATAGGCTGTCCAGAGAGGCTAAAGGTCTAGCTTTCTACCACAAACATCAGCTGGGATGCATAAAGCCCACATGCCAGAAGGTATCACTGCTTCAGCTGAGCCAAACATTGTGCAGACCTATTTCCTACTAAAGACTTATGGTTTAATCTCTGGAGAATCACATTTTTTTAAGTCTTCAAAAGTTCCTGAACATGTTTGATATGCATCAGAAAATTGAGTTCAGTGTTCAAGTTTGGCTACCTTTTCTCAGAGATTCAGACAAGAAGCTAATACTATCTTGTTCTGAAGGACAGCTTAGAATGCCTAAATCCGATCTCCTTTTTGTCCTGGGATAATACAAGCATGATTTTTTTTTTTTTTTTTTTTTTTTTTTGCTTTGCTGCAGAGTGTTTTTGCTAGCTGGCAGCCAATATTGCCCCAGTTGGGTAATTCTTCGTCATCATGTTGAACCTGTGCTACTTGCAGAAATTAGAATGAGCGTTATGGGGCGAAGAGGAACACAACTAGAAGAAATCCCAAGCACGTTTCCCGTTAGACTGGTGTATCGCATGTTAGGATAATTCAAGAGTGATGGAGGTGGCATGACTGTAGAGTAATGGTGAAAAAGACAGGAAAAAGTTGTGTTTTCTAGTAAAAGAAAAACAATACTGATTTAAAAGTGCAGAGCCAAGATAGAGAATTATGTGCATAGATTCTGGACATGTCAAATACACACAATTCAGTGCCATGGGGGCTATAATTGATTCTCTAAAATTACCTTCCCAGTTTGTATATTACATTATTCCTTTTGATGGTTGGCTATCATTGCAATACAAGATCATGAAAGTGCTATATCAAGTTCCACAGTAACAGCAGGCTCTCTGGGAATTCCCTATTTGCAAACTAAAAGAATTGCATGTTACAAAGATGTAGTTTATGATTACAAATTAACCCTTAATTTGCTACAACTTTGATAATTTCACAACAACAACGTTATTTTCTGGTTAATTTTAAATTTGATCTTTGAATCTTAGGTAGAGAACTATGCAAATTCTGTTTAGAAATCATGATATAAATTATAGCTTGGCTTTTTTGCGTCTCTTCAGTAGGATTTTTGCTTTTGATCTCAGCTGGAATAAGAATTGCTTGAGACTTTGCAAGCAAAACTACCTCTTTACCAAAGTCTCCTCAAAATTGAACAGCATGCATATTTTTGAAGGGCTTCACTCTAATCTCACATAAAATCACTGTAAGTCACTTATGATTCAGTGAGATTCTTCACTGTCATGCATACAAAAAGAAAGTCCCTGGTGTACTGAGATAGCTGCCTGTCATGCTGAATAGCTTTGTCTCACTTTCTCCACCCCACTTTGTTCTATTTAATTCCTTTGTTTCTCTTTAAAATTTCAAATATTATATTTTTTTAAAAAAGAGAAGGAACTCCCTTACTCTGTACAATACCTAATAAAATGGTATCTTCATTTTATGGCCTAGGTACCATGACAGAAAGAATAACAAATCAATAGTTAATATTTTTTAAAAAATCAGTATTAATAGTCGTTGAATTATTTGTAGATTTTGTTAATGAAATCCAGGTCAAAACAATCCCTCATCCTACCTTGTTATGCTGGAGAACAACTCTTTGTGTTTCCTGCATAAGACACTTGTACATGCACAGTAGCAGCCATGTGGAAAACATGTTCTTTAAAAAGACCAAATGTGAGCTTTGCAGAAAAAGAAAATTTTAAAAAAATCACTTCACTGTGTCTAAGGTCATTATGAAATCTTGTGCACAAAGATTATTAAACTGAGGTCAAGAGCAGGTATAGCCTTGAGTTCATTCTAATTGACAAAGGATAGCTTTCACGTTAGAGATTTTCAAATATGAAGTTCATAAATGTTTGCCTTCAGAGTCTGTGTGTGAGACACCATAGATACTAATGTGGAAGTGCCGTGAAGATGAGTATGTCCACACATTCTTGTCTTTAGTTACTCTCTAACAGTCTTGCTTCTCTCAATGTGTCAATATAACAATATGCAGTCACAGTGAGGTTACTGGAGCCGAATCCTCATAAGACTGTTAATAGTAGAATAAGAATTGTGACCAATTACCTTTAAATCCTGGACTTTTTCAAGATTTGAGTTAGATTTAATCATTAGATTAGTCTTGCAGATTATAATAATCCTTTGCTGCTATTCATTTTAGGGATGATATTCAATGCATTGGGGGTATTCTTTAATAGAAGTTGAGGGTGTAGGCAAGTTCAGCATCCAACTGTCATTTTGCTGGAGAATCGGGGTGTTCCCTTATGAATTAGCAAAAAATAACAAACTTGTGCATATTATACTGTCAATTCTGCATGAAACATTCCAGAGGAGGTAGCATAGTTCTGTGTGTGGAGTGGGTTGGTTAGTTGGTTTGTTTCTTTCTTTTACCCTAGTAAGAAACACTATTTATTCCCTTATTCAGAGTATGTATAAAAAACCATATCTCTTCTAGATGTGGACAGAAGCTGAGGATTTCAGGTGGGTCACAGTCCTGTGCAACTGTAAAGGGAGAGAACACTGTCTTTGCAGACCATAAGGCAGAGAGTTGCGTCAAAGAGATTTCAATCTCAGCACTTGATTCATTTTAGTGAAAATAAAAGGGGTGCAGAGGTGTGTATGAACAGATCTTCAGACTTTCTTTTGCCTTGTCTCTCAGTTTCTGTCATAACAAAAAGCTCTGTGAAACGATTTTGATTCTGGCAGACTGTGAGCCATATTCCTTATTTATCCTCCAGTCCTTCCACTTAGCACAAGAGGTTCTCTTGCTCCTGTGTGTGAAGATCAGAGGTCACGTTTGTTCCTTAAGGTCATTGGTGAAGAATAACAAATTAGATTGGAGAAGCTAGAGAGAGTGGAAGAAGAAAAGAGCATACCAGAACCATATCATTTCTGTTTTTTAAATGAGAAGTAAATGAATCGGATGTCCTGGCAGTGTACAGTGATTATATAGGCTCCTAGGGGAAAAAATATGAAGACAGGCTTTTTTCTCTATGGAAGGACATAGGCCTATGAAAAGTGACGACCAGAAGCTATTCAAAGAAGTTCATGTAGTCAAAAACTCTCTAAACTTTATCTTTGGCTTCTACTTGACATTAGGGACAATGCTGCATGTTCCTTTCACTATCTTGTTATTCAGCCAGTCTAACTGACTTACACGTTCATTAACCTCTCTGAAGGAACTGTTATAGAATTGCTGCCTCCCATCTACAGGGTGAGAGAAAGAGAGATTCCACATCATAAGATTAGGGCTGAAACCAAACGACATGAAAATGATCAGCTTCAGTAATTCAACTGGGAATGCACTTTGTGTAATTCAGGTAGAACTGTCTGGTATGGTAAAACAGGTCTCCAAAACTTTGGATCCTACCCCTGTCATGAAATCTCAGCAAAACTGAGACTGTCTCAGGGGCAGGCGGCTTTCTTGAAATAACAACTGGTTAACATATTCAACTGAATTTACTTGGGAAATTGTAGAAGCTTGTCAAATTCTCTGGCTTCTCTTCACAAGTTCAATTCTAAGTAAATACATGCTGTATAAGATGCATCACTAAAATTATTGTCTTTCCATAGTAATTTTACTCAAAACTTGTGAAATTTTAAGAATCAAAATTCATAACTGAAACTGTTCTCTCCATCCCTCCCAAGTCCCCCCTTTTAAGAATAACATTATGGCTAAAATTTCATTATATTTACTAATGCTTTAGTTTTTTAAACTCTGACAGAATCTTTTCGCTTTTTAGAAAAATCTCTGGACAAAAGGGAATGAACAAATTAGACTAAACAAAAGGTGACAAAAAATAATATATTTAACACTTTGTATTCGTTAAAATAACAGAAAAAATAATAACTAATAATGTTCTGAATTGTAAACTAGCTCTGAGTCTCATTAAAACCTTAACTGCTTTAGGCTTTCCCTTCTTTCACCTGCCACCCACTGATGACCTATGAGTCACCAACTATTCCAGCTTCATCTGAAATCTTTATTAAATTATTTTAAACCCTAAAGCCCTGTGTGATAAGAAAAACAATGGAACAGCTTTTATACTTTTAAATTATAAGATTATCTGTAGAAATCATAGTTTTCCAGGTACCAATCTACATGTATATATGTGTTAGCAGCTACAACATGCATAATTGTACGGTTTTAAAGCTCATAAATAGAGTAAATTATTAAAAATGATGACGTTTTAGCTCATTACAGTTCACTGTTCATAAACCAACTCTTTCAGAAAATAACTGGAGGACTCTCAGATTTATTCAGAGTATCAGCCCCTGGGCAGCAACAAAATGTTAGAAAATATGTTTCTTCCCAACTTTTTTTTTTTTTTTTTACTGGTTAGTACAACTCAAAATGGCTATTGATTTAAAATTATTTTTATTCAATAACATAGAATAACAGTAAAGACACTGTTTTGTCAGTGTATTTTCTCTGTTAACAAGAGCTTGTCCTTAGTCATTGGCTAAGTGTTTCTCAACAATTACATGTGCAAGTAACTGCTGTTACCTGCTGTTTGTCTCGCCAAGGCACAGATAAGATCTCTGTGAATAATTGCAAGGTCATTGAAACCAAAGTCTCTTATTGACCTGATGCAACTGCTCACTGAAGACAACGGGACTTGGATATGTTAAATAGTGGGTGAGGTTCCTAACCGTTAGACTATCAGAAAAATTAGAGATTCGTTATAATGCTACTTGGTTTCTGTTATATTCTGAAGAGTAGTCATTATGAGTACCTACCTCCAGGAGAGGTTTTGCAGGTGTAGATTCTGTAGTGGGCAGAAATTGCTGTTGCTTACACCATAGCTCAAGGGGGATCTCTGCAAGTCCGCATCCCCTTCACATCTACTCTGCACAACAGGATTTTCTGCTGGATGGTTTAGGTGTCTCCTCATTCGGCATTTCAGATTTTATTCATTTTGCTAGCATTGTTAATTCTTTTGTGTATTGTATAGGAAGTTAAGTAATTTGGCTATTAATTAAGTATAATTTTGTTATCCTACCATGTAGCAAGGTATCAAGAAGGTAAAGGCTACAATATTTAACTCCTTGAAGTTGCACTGTGAATTTTCAATGGAACAGAAAAGACATGCAGGCCTCCAAAGTACTGTTCAGTCGTTTGACTTTTTGGTCAACCCTTCTTTGCCACCTTCTCCTAGAATATGGGCTAGTATTAGTGCAAATCAAAATTCTTTCCCCAGATTCACAGGACGAAGGAGCAATACTTGAAATAGCAATGAAGGACCTCACAAGTTGGAGCAAACAATCAAAATAAAAATAAAAAAGTAGCTGATGCTTTACAGTGTGCACAGAGTGATGTGAGGCAGAGAATTGCATAGGGGTTTAGGCTTCTCTATGATGAAGCACTTGCTTAAGTTCAAGCGTGTGAATACTCTTACTGAAATTATTTCAGATTTGTTAAGTTTCATTTGAGCATGTGACTAATAACTCTCCTAGGCCAGGGCATTAATCATGTCTGAATGTCTTCATCAATAGGTAAGACAATCATTCAGAGATGTTAATGTTGTGAACATGTTTTTATAACTCCTTCAAAATACAGATCTATGTCACTGATGACTCATATGATGGAAAGAGCAGTTGAGAAGATCAGTGCTAGTACCAAAATATAACCTTTCCGCTGCATGATCTAGACACGTTGACATACCAGTGTAACTTTTTCCTCTTGCTTAGTCTGAAATGGAATTCTGTCACAGTACACACTTTTCTTTTTTTTTATTTCTTTTTTTTTTTTTTTTTTTAAATTTTTATAATTAAGTGGAAGCAAAAGTGATTCAGCTTTGCTCTTTAAGATAACCTTTACTTACGACAAATCTCCACTCTGGTCAGCTTTTAAGGCCACTTTAAGTATGTTGATTAAGAGGGAAACAAGTCCACCCATTGTGACTCTCTTCCTCTTCTGTGCTTCTTTTCCTACCTATTTACCTCTCTCTCCTCTTCATACAATTGTGTACCTCCTCTCTATTTCTTAGTTCTTTTTGTGTTAGCTTCCATTTTATGCTTTATTCTGGCTTCGTTTCCTAGCAATGCATATAGATATTTTGCCATTTCACTTTCCCTTTTTTCTCCTCACTTGACCTGTCTTCACCTTGCCTCTTGCAGAAGTGAAAATATATCACTTCCATCTCTGGAAATCCTCAGAGACTTCATGATTATTTCTGGTCCGTTACAGAGTCTCTGCTCCAAACCGGTTTTGCATTTTATCATGTTTGCTTGCTATGCTAAAAGCTAAAAATCCTCGAATGTGTCTGTCATAATAACACTTCTATGGAATCCTCAATCTTAGGACTAGATGGTTTGATAAATCTTGATTTAAAAAAAAAATAAAAATCACAGAGTTGCCTCATCTGTAAAACTACAGACATTTCTATAAAAAGAAGACACTTAAGTTTTATATATCTATATCAGAAAAATATCTTGTCAGAGAATTATTATATATATATGCTTTAACAACCTATATGGGGAAAAAAGTAGATTTCACCATAGATATAAAATTATAAAGAATTAGAACACAGTGAAAAATGGCTGCAGCCTGGTGCTGAATCAGGGACCTCTCTTTCCTTGAAGTAGATCACCAAAACATATAGTGTTTTAAAATTAATTGTTTGCAAAGGTCAACAAAACAATTTATGGGAGATTTTATGCAGATCAAAGGAATTTTGGTCTTTTTCTAAACCTGTAATAATGTACATCATCTCAATTGCTGACCTTCAAAAGACCATATCTGACGTCACCAAGTTCTACGGATGTGACTGCCTGCTCGTTATGTTCGTAGCACAATGAATTTTCTAATCCTCATGCTTAAGCAGATTACATTGTTGTGTGGTAGATGCTGCCCTTTCCTTTTTATAAGGACTTTGTCAGATACTAAGTATTATTGGAGTAGAAACATCTTTTACAGTTCCTCTGAAAGCCTACTATAACATCTCCTTATGAAGTAACAGAAGGGATCAAAAAAAGAAAAAGTCTATGGGACTTCTTGAGTAGACAATGTAGAGGAAGGAAGGGGGTGCTGTATGTATGCCACAGAAGTATGAGCCTGCAGATGAATGACCAAAAATGAAGAGCTGTAGTTTCCTGCTTTTTTTTTGTTCCTGGAGGAAAGTAATCTGCCACTGGTCCACTCCCCTATCCTCAGGGCTGAAAATCTGCCTGTATTCCATCCATCTCTATAGGAAAGAGAAATATCTCTGTAGGTGTTTCCTAATTCTCCACTGATTTTAACTTCTCATGCAGTAAAATGTCAGAGGACATGTCTGGTTATTTATCATTCCCTTTGCACAAGCAGCTTGCATGGGCAAACATGGGAAAGGGAATTAAAGGAATCTCTTAAGAAAAAGTAAGATAAGAAGACCCAGAAAGGACTGAAATCAGATAGATAAGCATTCAAGATTGTAAAGAGAAGGCAGAATTTGGAAATACAGTGTGTTATATTGGAATGTTTTTTTCCACTTTTCCTTAACAGTTTCAGACACGTTGTCTGTCTGTCTTGTGTAAACTTTTACCTCCCTTATCTTTTTTTACACAGTATATTAGCTTTATTAAGGTTTTTTTTTTTGCAAAATTGGGTATCAACAACTAGGAGACTGGAAGGATAAGAGAAAAGAAACCATGATGAAGGTGAAGAAGGGGTAGGAAGTTTAATAGAGGCTGATAGTACTTAGCATGTATGGCTACTGTTGTCCGTGTCAATATGATCTTGACAGTCTGAATACCATTCAGACTTATTTTTATTGAAAGATGTTTATTTATTTGTCAAAAAAAAACCCACCCCAAATTAAAAACGTATTAGTTAACTGCTGAGCTACGTGAAATTTCTGGACATACCTCTAACAAATTCAGATATGCACTGGTATGAAACCATATTTGATCACATGGCTCGTGAGTTATATTGAACCTGATACTGTACTAAAGCTTTTAGAACTGTACCTGGGAGGGCTGGGAACTTTGAAATATATAATATACCACACTTAACGCATCGTACTGTGTGTGTTCAATGCTATATCAATATCAAGCAAGTTCTTGTGAACTATATACTACAGATCTTAAACAGTCTCTATTTTCTATCTCTGTGGCTAAGACAAGATTTGAAAAAATAATGTTCTTTAATCCTACCTCTTCTATTCTTGTGCTCTGCTGCTCCACCACGTCAGAAACACTCCTGGGTTTCTCTGTTCAGAATCTAGCTCAGTTGCCTAAGAGTGACCCTTTGGCTTTCACTGTTTTCCTTGGATTCTTTAACAAATAATTTAAAGCTCTTGGATTTAGGCTGAGCTCATTCCACTTTAAATAACTCATGGATGCCCAAGTCCTACTAACATAATTGGAGATGAGGGGGAAGTTCTGGATTCATTTTGGCCTAGCATAACACGCTTTGTAAGACAGCATATCATCCATGTTGAAATTACCTACTTAGATACAAAAATAACAAACCAAATGGGTCTATACTGACAAATCTGTCTTGTACTCATCAGTCAAACTAGCTGTACTTGTCTGCCAAGAAAACAAAAAGCTTTAAAAGCAACACTTCTTTTAAAATAACAAGGAGAACCAGTACAGTACCTAAATTCACGCAGTTTATCTGAATGACAAATAATGCAACATTTCCTTAACGATAGTAAAGCTAAACTAGAGACAACCCACAGATACAGGCAGTTGGTGAGTGGGTAGCACTCCAGTACAGTCATGCCTGAGGAGCAATAGCATTGTAATTGGTATTTTTCGCTTTCACTCTCACCTACCCACCTTCATACAACTCTTCTGCCCCCATACCTTCCTCTTACCTGACATGGACTAGGGGAATGCAGATGGCTGAGAGAGATTCTAAAATGCTCCAAAAAAAATATAAACTTTTCTCTCAATATTTATAACAGGAAGACATGTCTGTTTTGTTGTAAAGATGAGCTGTCCCAGTGTGAAGCCTTTATGAATTGTCCAAAATGTATAATGCTGCCACGAAGTTCTCGACAATTTTCTTCTTCAGATTACTTTTATCCCACAGTAACTGCCTCCTTACTTCTCAGTAACTTTGTACCAAAGGATAGTGAAAACAGATGGTCCTGCTCTGTGAGTTAGTAAACAATCTGAGGTCTTTCTCATATGTATATTGGGGATTTGTTTTTCCAAAACAACTTTTTTTTTTTTTTTTTTTTTAAAACATCCTACTCACCAGCCCCTAGGGTCATGTTCACAGTTTCACTCCACTGTTACGCAGTAGGTAGGAAGAATAATGTGGAACATATTTGCCTTCTATGTAAAAGGACTTGGCGCAGTGGCCAGGGAAAACCGTAAAACTTCCAGGTTTGAATCTTTTTTGAAGTGTCTGATATTTTGCCTTGAACTCCTTATAAAAGTATTTTTTTCACTCACAGATCTCTGCATTCTGCTGTAACATCAATGAATTTGCCTGGCTGATATTTTGTAGGAAAGAGTCTGGGGGAAACTGTGTGTTCTTCTGGCTTTATTATGGCCTGCTCTTCAAGGCTCTGAAAACAAAACTTATATCCCATGTTAGTTACCCTGAAGTTGTGGAAGTTGCTGTTCTGAACTTAGACTAGGTTTAGTTTTGCTCACCTCTCCAAATTTAATACTGAAACTATGTACAAGACCCTCGATAGTAAGCCTGATTTTACTTTTTTATGTTTGTAACGCAGCCAACTTTGTTCAGTTTTAGGTGCAGATCATCAATTTCCCAACATTTAAACATGCGCCCACGCCTTCTGTATTAGAGGTGCTTTCACCAGCACCCGTGCAGAGAATGGGAGTGGCAATCAAGGCCACCTGTTAAGTACTGCTATTTTGTATATCCATATCAATATTTTATGGGATCAGAATTTGCAGTGCACAGATTAATTAAAGCACTACAAAAAAGTCAATAGTAGAGATTGATGCTAACCAGGGAAAATGTCATCTCGTTATTGTATGAAACAGTGCAGTTAGGCTAGCAATTGCAGAGATTGTATGGCTACAGTGAAATTAATAGCAAGCTGCAGAAAATATAGCCATCCTTACTGTAATACTGTGGTAAGCATTAAAGGTGTTAAGAGTAGTGTTGCCCCCCAAGGCATATACATAGAATCACAGAATGGTTTGGGTTGGAAATGACCTTCAAGTTCATTGAGTTCCAACCCCCCTGCCATGGGCAGGGACACCTCCCACTAGCCCAGGTTGCTCAAAGCCTCATCCAGCCTGGCCTTGAACCCCTCCAGGGATGGGGCATCCACAGCTTCTCTGGGCAACCTGGGCCACTGCCTCACCCACCCTCACAGTAAAAAATTCCTTCCTAATATCTCATCTAAATCTCCCCTCTTTCAGCTTATAACCATTACCTCTTGTCCTCTCACTACACTCTCTGATAAAGAGTGTTTCCCCATCTCTCCTGTAGCCCCCTTTAGGTACCGGTAGGCTGCTATTAGGTCTCCTCAGAGCCTTATTTTCTCCAGGCTTTTCTTTCAGCCTGTCCTCACAGGGGAAGTGCTCCAGCCCTCTGACCATTTTCGTGGCTCTCCGCTGGACTCGCACCAACAGTACTGTGTCTTTTAGTAAAAACTGGCAACATTGTGAAGAGCATTACCGAAAGCAGACAGGACTGTGATTCTTGGTTTTGCCTATGCAAAATGAAATCCTAGTGAAATCTACTTAGTGACATCTCTAAATTTATAAAAAAGACACACATATATTTATAAAGCCAAGGAAGCTGGACAGACAAACATAAAACTGTGTCAAACATGATAGAAAATTGCATCCTGAATATTTCTCTGATTAAGCAAGTAAGAGGTTGGTTGAAGAAATAGAGAAGCAGACAAATCCATGGGGGAAAATGTGAGTAGACCAAAGACCTTACCAAGATGTGTTGTATTTCATAACTGTCAGTCAAGTTTTCTAGGTACCATGGTATCACGTGTCCACAATCAGTGTGTTATGACATATAAATGCAGCCTTTCCTAGCAACCAACCATTTTTAGCCTTCAAGAAGCAGCTAAAGGAAAAGCAAAATTTAAATATATATATATATTAAACTTAATATTTAAGTCTTAGTACTTGGACCAGTATAAAGCAAACTGGTTGCAGGTATACATTAATTACTAGGAACAAACTAACAAGTTGAAAACTTGTTGAAATATTAACTTCTAAATTACAGTTCACTTTGTGCTTCATTTTAGATAAAGGTGTTAAACTTGGAAAAATTATGTAATGCAACGTACAGGAAAAAAATTATGTGCTCTAATAAATAGGGCAAGATAAATTCAAATAATATGGACAAGGATTTAATTAAAAAGTTGACAATTAATGAAACTAGCTATCAAGTTATCAGTTCTCCTTATTTGTGATAAGACTATGTGATTTTTTTGTGCGTGTATGTGTGTGTCAGCGTGGCAGACCACTAGTGAAAAGGTCATAATGCTTTATAGTCAGGTAATGATATGTTAAGAGTCTCTAATGTTGACTTCTGTATTCCTTGTTGAAGTTGACTTGCATATTATTGCATATTTACACATCTAGAGTGAACTCTTAAACTCCACACAGATCTGTATTTGATAGCAGAGGCTTCAAGAGAGGGATCATTTGAAGAACTAGAATAGACTTGTGGAGCTGCAGGCTTGAAGATTATTTCTCAGCTTTCTGTGGCTTTTAAATAACAAGAGATTCCTGAGGTACCCTATTAACTGCAGCAATTGCATGTCTTCAAGAATTGGAGAGTAGCTTATTCTTTATTTGAGAAGGGACTACTGCTGAAAGCAGCAAACAAGAGCAATAATGTGTGATTAGTCATGAAAGATGTTGTTTCTGAGTTCCATTGTATCTGTTGCATACATGAGTCTTGATTTTTTAGAGTTCAGGAGCTGCATGGAGAACGGGTCAACTTTGGGTAGATGATTCTGACACGCCAGGCTTCTTCCATTTCCTTCCCTCAGATAAACCCATCTAAATTAGTATTGGCTTCTTAAAGGTCATAAAATGTAAAGGATCCCGACTCCAACATGTTAGCTGCAACACATGTGAGGAACAAATACATGTTTTCTTTCATTTTATTGATGTCTCAGTATCACATCATTTGGCTTTCAGTCTTTCTACCACATAAGGAACTTGTCATTCAATACTGCATGTCTAAATTTTCTATAAAGTGTACCGAGAAAGTAAATATTGAAGAATGGGATTCACAGAAGTTCATAAACTTTAATAGGCAACTTCCTAAACTCATCTGTGGAAAACTGAAAAAGGGAGTGGGATAGATGTCTAGCTCTGGATGACAAGGAAACAACCATTTCTCCATGTTCTCATGTAGGTTAGGCAACCAAGCTACATGACTTTCCTCTCAACTATAAACAGATACTCATATTCATACCCCACTGAAACTAATAGTTCAGTGACGAAGGTGCCTAGCCAGGAGCTAAAATAATTTTCATTTACTTGAAAGCAGTCAAATACCCTGCTCCAGTTGGAGAAAGTTTTGAGTCCTGATTCCTGTACTATTTTGATTTCCAAGATAATGCCCTAAGGATGTAGGATTTAGTCTGTCTTCTAGCCTGTTTTGAAGCTTTTCCACTTTGAATAAATAACCAGCAATACACTGGAGAAAGGACCTACACCTGTCTTCTTCTTCTAGGTGAGTGCTTTATTACTGGACTTCTAGAGTCAATCTCTCATTCATCCTTCTGATAGGACTAGAGCAAAAGGACAGGAACATGTGAGCAGCGTAAGGTCAATACACAGGGAAACAGAATTTTAATGCAGAGATGCTCAAATTAAATGTAAGGAAACTAGCTAGGGTGCAGGTTGCAGTCTAGTTGCAGTAGCCAAGGGTTCTGCTCAGGATAGTATTTTCAGTTAATTAGCAGGGTGAGCATCTTCCAGAAAACACTCTCTAAAACCAACGCACTTCATTCGAGGGATGATGATCACTTCAAAAGCTGAGCCTTTCATAATCAGTCCAGGAAGCCAAATTGCACGCAGCCCAATGCTCCTTTGAGAGACTGCCTGGGTACCCTGGAAGATCCCAGAGCTGGTGAGCTGTGGACATTTTGGTGTCTTATTAAACTAATAAGGTGATGTCTAAATTGACCCAGAAGTTAATTAAGAAGTGAAAAACACACCTGTTGTATCACTTGCCACCAAACTAAGAGCAATTACATTAATCAAATTTAATAAAAACTTGTAATCAGTGAGCAGCAATCAATTGACACTGCAAATTGAGACTTCGTGTTTGAGTGACTCATAGAGTAACTTTAGCATTTTGCTCTGTGCTTTAGGAACTAATGACATAATCATATATAATTATTTTAAATATTTTATAAACTGCAGTGAATTTCCTAATGCTGCTTGCTAATTATGCAATATAATTTTAGGAAAATTTCATGGATGTTGTAGTATAGCTAGGATGAGTCATTTGTCACCACAAGATTGCAGAGAAATCCTTACTCCTATAAATAGAGCCATAGGCATTAAATATACAGTGTCTTTTTATTTAGTGGGGTTTTTTAATACCTATATCGCTAGTCACTATTGCTATTTTGATATACAATAGTATAAATGTTACTTTATCTAAATACCAAAGAGTACTGGCAGCAGTTAGAAGCATCATTCTTGAGCTACAAAAGAACAACCTTCTAAAACATTGTAGCTAGATTATTTTAGGAAAATATCTAAAGCACCAACTCCTAGATATTATAGAAACGTAGAATGAAAGGGTTCACCATCTAAATAGACTAGATCAAAGAATAGGGAATGAAAAAATGTGTCAAGAGATTGGAAATTTGTATGCAGAAAGTCAATGTTACTACTGAGAATGGAATTCTTAGAAGATTTATACTATTATTATATACTACTAATAATAATTATAGCACTGACAGAGAGCTTTGGTTAGGATTAAATTACCATTGAGTACAAGATCAGCAGACAGAAAAGACTTTTTGAAATGATTCTGAATATTTTCTCTAATGTAAGAAAAGACACAGATGATTATGAGAAGCTATAAATGAGGCAACATGGTAAAAGCTGTGAAAATAGGATATAGGCTAGGCTACTTATTATCATCTTGGCTACATCTTCTTAATTTGCTTCATTCTACACCAGATGTAAAATTAAGTCCCAATTCAGAATGTTTCATTCTATGCTAACAGGAAATACATGTCAAACACCTGCCTGAATCTGTGCTCCTATATTGATCTTTAGACAGCTGAATAAAAACCTTATTATTTAAAGTGCTGAGCTTTCAATTACAGCCAGTGATACCTAACTGAGATCCAAAACAAAATTAATTTGCTTCTTTCTAGGAAGATAGCCACAAGCTTTAATTAAAACATAGGAAAAAAAATGAGCTATGATATTGCTGTTACACAATCCTTATCACTGATTGGATTTGGAAAGTATGAAACAGAAAAAACAGATCTGTAAGTGCCTGAACCCACATATTGATCACAAGTGACCATGCTTACAGAACCCTTGATTTGACAAAGACATGCAGTAAAGTGTGGGACAATGTGAAAAGATATCTCCTTAAAGGCAGTAATACTTCTTATGTAGTGAGTTTTGAAAACTTTAGATGAGAAACCCAAAATTCCATTCCCGGAACAGGCACAGCAGAGGACAGTTTTGCTGTTTCTCCTTGCTAGCATTCCCAAAACTTGTTCCCATGATGGCAATCCAGCTAGGACTATCCTTGCATAATTTACATGCTCCTGAGTTGTCTCCATAGCATCTTAGTTTTATCCACCCTGCCTGCCAACACACAGCTTCAGTGGATGCCACAACTTTTTGATCCATCAGTGTTAGCCTGATAATTAGGTCAGTCGCTCTGGCTACTATTGTGCAATGTTTTAGGACAACAAACTGGCAGTTTCTGTCCACCTGCTAACATGGATAAAAGTGTGTCTCCAGCTGCACTGTGTTTGGTAACTAGGATTACCTTGTTATGTGGTCCAGCAACCACGTTTTCCATGTACTTTACATCATGTGAACATATCCTGCTCAACAAGGGAGAAAGTGCCTCTTCACAGAGTTATCTTCCCCCACAGACTATTCCTCTCTCTCTCTGTCTCTCTTAGTCCAGACAGACACTATGTTCCCTAGGGCATCTCGTGAAAAGCATACGACATCTTTTAATACATAAGTGTCTGTGGAAAAGATGGGCATTTTCTTTGCAGGTAACTTGCGTTTCTACGGTGTGGCCAAACCACATGAGAGAGGCCCCAGAGAGTTCTGAAGAACTTACGGGGAGATAGATACTGCTGACATCTGAAGGTGGCGGAGGGGCATCTTTGTATGGACTGTAGAATGAGGTATGGTGAACCATCTGTTTCAAACCTGCTTCTGTCTACATGGCAGCAGCCTCCAAGACTTGTCATTCCCGTTTCACATACAGTTTCCTGAGGGTGTTCTGATACTTGGCCCTGGAAAAGGACTTTCAAGCAGGTTCCTGGTGAGGTGTTCAACCATGTCCTCGTGTGCTTCTGTGGCAAGACAGCATGCACAACCCATGAATTTGACTTTTAGACTATTATTGCAGGTACTCTGGCAAGATTTTATAGACACAATAGATAAGTTGAAAAGGTTCTTCAGGGGTGTCAAAGGAGAAGTTGCAAAGAGTTACAATGCCTTCATCTAGAGCTTGAGCTAAATGTCACAGCTCTTTCAGGCAGGTAATTGAAGTATAGGGAAGAACTTTGACTCATCATACAGGTAGAGTACTTTGAGTTACTTCACAAGAAAAGAAAGATCAACCTGATTCTTCCTGACAGTTTAACAAAT
Source organism: Pterocles gutturalis (assembly GCF_000699245.1). Lineage (NCBI taxonomy): Eukaryota > Metazoa > Chordata > Aves > Pterocliformes > Pteroclidae > Pterocles > Pterocles gutturalis. The sequence continues at coordinate 29,661 of NW_010097660.1, forward strand.
GAGTCATGCCATCCGTTTTTAATATTAGTTCAGATCTCCCCAAACTTTCTGTAGGTTAACTTCAGCAAAATATTTCCTAAGAAATTACTAATTATTATTCCACATGCTTCTGTGTCTATTAATTCTTTAGTTAATCTGCACTGAATAAATACCTGTATGCTAATTGTCTGTTCTTGAAACAATTATCATTGTCAGAGTCACTAGTTGTCACAGGACAACAAAGGAATTCCTTCTTTATCATTAATTATGCAGACAGGAATCTGAAGGAATATTCACAGAGCTACAAATTTTCTGTTTTGCATAAAGAAATTTAAAGCATCTTAAGCATTTTCTAAGAACTATGGATTAAAAAAAGAAGCTAGCTGGTACGAATGAAGTATATCATACATAGATCTTCTGATTTTCTTTCTAAGCTACCAATTTCTTCCTGTTTTACTTAGGAGCTGAGAAACTAATACTTGCAAGTCTTCTGACACATGTTGACAGCATGCTCTGAAATATGGATTTTTCATTTTCATTTTTAGATGGTTGCTGAAGAAATGTATGAAATGAACAATTATGGTAAATAGTTCGAATAGAGTGAGGCCACATAGATTAGTACACTAAAAGATGTCATGTACTAATCACTGAAATGGATTACTGAGACAGAAACAGGAAAAAGAATCTGGGAATACTTTTGAAAAATACTTAGTTTACAGGCTATAATTGCAAAGAAAAGGGGGAATAAAATGATAATTTTATTCATGTAATTTAGAAAATGCCCAAAGATGATAGGGTATAGTGGATAAAACTTGGATTCAAACACGACTTCTTAAAAGAAAATGCAGTAACCTCACATATAAAGGCTGTTAAAAATAGTTGTCACTAAGATCAGCAAATAAACCAGTTATCGGTTAACTGTCAGATCAGCACATACGTTCAAAAACTATCAAATAACCTTTGACAAATTTGCAGATATTTCTATCAAAAATGACAACAATAAAGAAACTACAAAGATTAAAAAGAACAACTATAAGTATATTAAAACACGGAGGATTCTAAGACACTTTCCTGAGAGCCAAAAATCTAAACATAACTTTGACTTTATGGAGACCTGACACCATCAAGTGTTTCAGAGTTGGTCCTATGCAACACTCAGTATTTCAAGTAAAAGATGGTCACGCTGTAGCAATTGCCTGCTACACAGAGTATATTAGTTTTCCTGTAGAATGCATTGCTCTCCTTCACTATAGACAGTGTAGCCAGGAGAAAATAAGTTTTATAAGAAGCTACACAGGAGGGGGGAGAAGGGGGACCTAGGACCTACCACCACTGCTGCCCATCATGTGGATGTCCTGCAAAGGGGCAGCAGCTGCGTTGTACCGCGGTGTTCCATAGCAAGATGCCGCAATACTGCAGGAACTCCTGTACAACCCGACGTTGCTTAATGAAGCGTTAGTTTTTATTCTTTTCTCTTTCCTGTCTTCCCTTCTCTAGGGGTGGGAAGATTGCATTTCTGGGCAGCAGAGAGATCAGAAACAGAAAGTACATTGCAGTTCAGGTCAGGTAACGAGTTCAAGGATTAATTACAGAAGCTAGTGCACAGGAAGCTAAGGAGTCAAAGTACACTGCAGCAGCTACCCTACGTGACATCCACAGCCACGCATGTTTGAGATACAGAGATACAATAAGGGAGCTTTGGCTGTTTTCAAAAGTGACTGTTATTCAAAGGTAATTGGTGTGTACCTCCCCAAGTAAGTGTAAATGGAAGCTGTTTGTTCCATCTTGGTATACACTAACGTTCTCTATAGCCCCGCACCACACAGGGTCTGTTACTGAGTGGATACCCAAAGCCGCACAGTAGCATAAGCAGGTTGCCCGTTTCCTCAGTCTGGGCCCCTCCATACCCCAGACTAGTGAAATGAAGTGCCTAGTAGATATGCTGTGGGTAATAATCATCATGGTAATGGGTATATGGGAAGATACTGCTTCATCTGTCTCCATTAAATATTAATTTATTGTGGTCTCATCAGTGTGAGAGCTTCAGCTCTGAGGCTGGATGCCTGGGATAATCTCATTGTCTGTCTCTGCCTAGGAAATGCAACTGGACAGTAACATACAGTGAAATAATGTAACCCCAGCTGCCCAGAACTGACACCTCTGTGTCGCATCTCATCATTATTCAAGTGTGAAATAGCTGTCCCTCTCCACCCACCCCAGACTTTCAGCCAGAAGAATTGCTGAAATATTTCTTTCTTTAAGTTTACAAGACTTTTTAAAACATGCATGAGGTTTGAACATGGAATGTTGCTCAATGATTTCATAGTTACCATCACAATTTCAAGTTGCTCTGATGGGACATATCAAATGCCCATTTTTAGAAACCAGATAAGGTCTCTGCATAGCCTTAAAAAGCAGAGTTTGTGGCATTTCTTTTTTGGCATGTTTTGCTACAGAACTCTCATAGCTTTCGTTACTCTTAGCTGTGTTTTGTTCTCAAAATAAGCTTAACAAACAAATATTTTACATTGACCTAAAAGGAACAAGCAGTTTAGCAGGAATCTAAGTTGTTCGAAAGCAGTGAAAAGGTGATGAAATTAATTTGGTCCAAAATAGATGGCAAAAATTTAGGTTACAATTTCTCAGCGGAATTGGTAGGAGTTATTAGTTAATAAAATGAGTTTATTGTGTAAAACAGTTTGTGATGAGGGCCCAGAGTTCATGCTGTACCCTTTCAGGGGTGGGCTGGGTTGCTCCAGGTAAACTCTATGCTGACGTTGTAGACAGAACACTACCAGAAGCTGGTGTGCAATTTCTGGTTTAGTTTTCCTTTGCACACCCTAACATTGCTCTCCCATGTGGAACCACATTGGCTACATGAGGACAGCTGAAAGGATTCACTTCACAGAAAAGAAAAAAGTTTCCAGGTTGCATTTACATTACTGTTTTCGTCTGATCTGTGATTCTGGATCCGATGGAGGGATGCTTGCTAACCCCCAATAATTCAGAGTACTCTAACTGTTGGGTGAGTGGGAAGATGCTGCTAAGATAGCTTTTCCACTGGCTGTACTACTAGCACACATCTCAGGCTGCTATCTGAGGTCAGACCACCAAGAAAAAATAGGGATCTCAATATGCCAGATAATTTCCTTCGGGTATACACCTGTTGTGTGACAGCTTTCTTAAAATCCCCCAGGCGTAATCCTGTGTGCTGGAATTCAGGAGGTAGAGGAGAAGTCCCAACTGTGAAAGTGTCTCCACCAGGAAACAGAACATCTTTTGTTTTACTTTGTAGGTACTGTTTTTGTGGTACAGAAACATACCCCATCAACCTTGTATTTGTTTGGTTTTGTTTCCCTGTTTGTTGCATCAATAAAATCTGCACCTGTTTGTTTTGGCACCAGGAACATTGTTGCCTAGCCTGTATAAACACTTCCCACCTGCCTTGCTTATCTCTCTTCCAGTGCTAAATGCTCACTCCACTTGCTGTGGGTAATTAGCAGGCCAGTTAATCCAGAAGAGGCAAATACTTTCTTTTGGACATCTGCAAACTTTTTTTTTTTTTTTTTTTCTTCAAGCACTTTTGTATTAGAAATTGAGAGATGACTTTTTTAAAGATATACAGGGAAAAACATCATTTCTAGATGATGTGTTAGGATGAACAGGCATTAATAATTGACATTCATGGCGAGAGAGAAGGCAGTACGGACTCTGAGGGATTGCGATGATATCATGGTAACCATGAGAGCAAAGCCCGAGTGGTCTGTGATGACGGCAGATATGTGCATAGCTTTATACAAGCTGTTCCTTTCTTGGATGGCTTGTATTTGATGGAAACACGTTTATTAAATTCATACGTGAAATATCTACAGAGACTCCTGAAAGTTTGTTGGACAAGATTAGGTGAGCTCAGTTACACAAACATGGTGAGAAAAACCTGCTACTAACTTCAGCTATCACCCCAGTGAAAGGAAGAATTTCCATCCCTGTGTGACAAGGGGAATAGCTGTACTGCAACGGAGGAACCTGCAGATGGGTGAGCCTGCTTCCTGGGAGATAGGTGAGATTTTCATCCTGTGTGCCCAGAGCACAGGCTGGTTTATGAGGGATTATAGTTAGCTCCTATGAGTTGTTGTAGTTGCAATTTCCATTGGTAATCTCTCTAGTCCTACTCCAAGCCCTCCAAATATAATTGAAAGATTTCAAATTCAAGAAATTCTTGTCTGTGATTACAGACATGCACCCTACTGCCTTTGCATAACTTAAAAACTGTATGATCATACAAACAGCAGCTACAGCTTGTGTTCTTCACACCCTCATAAACCAGTTTACAGTAACTCCTGAAAAAAAGATTCTTTTTTCCGACCTTTTTTCCCCTTGATAATTAATACACTGATCAACATTCAAATAGTTACTATTTTCACTCTAATTGTTTATCAAGTCAGTTAACTAACTTTTTGGCTGCCAAAGCGTAATGCTGGAGGACATCCTAAGGTTCCATCATTTCAGAATGGTGAAAATAGGCAGCTTCTGACCTAAGTCTGGTAGAGGACAGTGGACCTCCAATCCCCTTGTACCTGAGGTCTTACTGCCACCGTTTTCTCCTGTCTTTCCTTTTCTGTAAGCAAAGGCTGTACGCTAGCAATGATACAGAGCATGATACAGAGCCGCTGCTTGTTTCAACATGCTTAACTAAGACCTTTTTGTACATTACTAGCTTTTACTTGCATTTAGCTGTTGTGCTTAGCTGCATGAGCTGGCAAAGCAACTGAGTTCTGACATTAGAGAATCCCTGTGGTATGAGAATTTCTTTGCTGGCAGACAGCTCTCTGCCTTCACAACACCAATGGTGACAAGGGGCCAGCCATCATTACGTACTGTTATGCTGTAGTTACTAAATATGTGTTCCTGGGAAAATAAACATGTAGCACGTACTTGCAGAGCACTTGACATATAAGGTGTTCTTGGTCTCCTTCCTGGTATACAACTCTGCTGCATAAACCTCTGCTTTGGGTATAGTTGTTTGGTAGTGGTAGTGCTTCAGGCTAAGTATGAGCAGGTAGATCTTTGTTGTCTTGTCCTTTACATAAAGGATAACAAAATCTTAAAAGCTGTAAAATGTAAGGTTTATAGTCTCATCCTCAGTCTTCCAAGACAGCAACTAGAACCTCATAAGCTGCTGTTAATTGAATGATTTTTTCTGTTTGTTTATTATTTTCTATTATGCCTGAATACACTGGCTGTTCAGGTTTAAAAGTCTTCTTCTTTACTGGTGACTTAGTTTTATGGAAATGCACTCTCATAATTCAGGACTGCATAGAGTGACTGTAGGAAGTATTTACTCTAAACTCAAATAAGCATGTGCTAACACTTAAAGAAATGATGGCTGGAAAAAAGAAAATCTCTTCAGTGTTGGGAGTTTTAGTTACCATTGCAATGTAAGATACCCAGTAATGGCACATCTGGGTAGTACCTTGTACCAGTCTAGTATAGCTTGTGGCATCTCAGCCATCACTTTTTTTTTCAAAATGGTTGTCAGAACTGCAGGACTGTTCATGAAATGCTGTCTTAAGAGAGGAGTAGGTTCTTTGACAGTTATATCTTTATTGTCATGATTTCAGGTGGGAAGAGCAGGGCACTCTCCTGAGCAAATGAACTGTCCCAGTCCCAGCTGCAGGTAAATATCAGGCCTTTTAAAATTGTTTTAAGAATTTTTCCCTTTTTCTTAGTTCTTATGTAATGTTCTTCTTAAAAAAACAGGGACACTTGACAAATATATTTCAGATATAATAAAATATGTGATAGAATGAGAGTCAAATTCATAAATGTGTTCTTTATCACTCCTCACTGTCCAGAGAGATGCGTAAGGATCACCGAGTTCCTCTCTTGTTCCCATACAATTTCTGTAGCTTAGTTATCCAAATTCTCTCTTATACTTTTCCTGTTTTCATCTATATTAGCAGTATTTTCACAAAACTTAAAATATTTTTCAGTTTTCCTACCCACTAAAATATCAGGATTGTTTTTATTAACCTTGGTGACACCATTTGTTGTTACAATAGGCATTTTGTTGGCAAATCCTCAAACATTTCACAGTATGAAGTGTTGCAGTTGTTGACTGCTGCTTACAGGAGGCCCCACAGTTTTCTGTGTTTAGTGTGCAGACACATACAATTTTAGAAGAAAGTCTTTAGAAATGGATAAGGAAAAAGAAATACAACAAAAATGTACCTCATTTGTTTTTCTCCCCCTTTCCCTGAGAAGTAGAAAACAAGAGGAATACTCATTTTGGGTAAAGGTAAAATACTTGAGCATCCTGGGGGAAGGAAGGTTCAGTGACAGGTAATTTTGTGCTCTACCTTTATGAATTAGAAACCTGCTTGCGATAAGCACAAACTTTTGTGGTGTCTGTCTAGAGGACCTATGTTGCTTATTGATTGTCCTTTTTGACTTGTGCTTACTCTTCAGAGTTTTGTTGCCCCAAGGGAGGATAAAAGACTAGTTTCTACAGGTTCTGAGGATCAGACACCAAGGCTGAATAATTTTAATTGTATTTTCACCCTGTTTTTTCCCTCAGGGTTGAAGAACTAATAGGTGTGTGGTTTAGCAATCAAAATGAACCTGTTTTGTTCCCATTAACATTCAGATTTAGCTCAGGAGAAAGTACTCATCCATTTCAAATATCCGCTTTGTGCCAGACCAGCTTATTACAGACCTGGAAGGCCAATGTACAAATTGGCATTAGTTTCCTGTTGAAAAAAGGAGGAAGCATATAGCATTGGCACAAAACCAATATTTCCTCTTTTAGAACAAGAGGTGTAAGTATACACCACGTTTGTAGACTGCTAAATGAGATCTCTTCCAAGGAAACACAACTAAATGGCTTTTTCTGTTTGCTTTGTGTAGTAACTGTTCATTGAGGACCGAGCACTTATACCTGAATAGCACATTAAACAATTACTAGCTCGTTTAGGCCACGTTTTTTCATCTCTTTCTCTCAGTAAGAGTGCCAGGTCAGGCTGTTCCTGCCTCATTGACAATAGTTCATTCCTGTTCTGTGTCATTATTTTCTGTAGGCTTATTTTTAGGCTGGACGAGTTCACTGCTGCAGTTTACGTGGCTTCATAAGTAGTTGCATGATAGCAACATGGGGGAAACATGGAGAGAAGGGTACATGGGAAGAGATGCTGCTGAGCTAAGAGGAATGTCTGGAATCCTGACTTCAATCCTTGCTAGGATGAGCTTGCTGTCTCCCGTTTGAGTCTCACAGTGTGTCTAAGTAAAAAGCTTTATCTTAGAATTCAGCTCGGGTGTTTTGCTACACATGGGCTCTCTGTTCTCTCTTTGACAGTCTGTGTTCACTATTGATTTCTCATCTCACTTGGTTTCCCAAGATTTTTAATACTTCCTTTTCAGATTTTAGATGGTTCCACTGAATTGTTTTGCTTTATATGACTATTCTTTAATCTACTTTTGTGCATTGATTTTCTTGTCTGATGTTTCAGGTGTAACAAAAAAGTTACTTTAGTTTTAAAAAGAATATAACTCGAATATTTTTCCATTAGCTTGGATACTACATTGTGGCTGATCATCTATTTTTACAGGTTGTTTGAAATAATAAACTTTTACATACAGATACTGTGGGTATTCAAACAGATTTCAGCCTCCAAAACTGTATACAAACATATTTTATGTCTCTCTTTTATTTTGGGGATTACATTATTTTATTAACATTTTAGAATTATTTATGGGTAGCAGATTTACATATTTAATATTAAAAATTAAATTTTAAATGGGAATTATTAATTGAGGCTATGAACCTCTCTTTCTACCAAGCAAACAGTATGACAGAATTCTTAATGTGAAATAGTTTCCTGAATTATACTATATTAGAAGAGAATGGACTAGAAATTTGACTCAGGTCCCACTGAAGTTGATGGAAGTCTCCTCATTGGTACTCAGGGTGAATACACACTGGCTAATTATAGCTTAGGCTAAATCTCCCTAGCTTCTCACCGTGGGCAGTGAAGAGAAATGAACTTCTCCAAGGGACACTTTAGAGCAGAAGCCTAGCATAGCTGTTCTTATTCATGCCCTGGAGGATCATGTGGTAGAGCCCACTTCAGTCTCTGAAGATCTGTATAACCTGAGGTTTCTATAGCATTCAGCACCATCACAGCTAATCCTAGTTAGATCAGCAATATGGTATAAAATGACAATATTAATTTTAAATTTATATAGAGTAGAAAGTTGCCATGTTGGTTTGTTTTATAATAATGTCTGTTAAAAATTATATAAAGCACATTATTATTTTCTATAAACATACATAAAGACAATAAAATTAGCAGCAGAACACTTAAGCTCCTTTTAAGCAGATTTTTAAAATATAAGGGCTCAATGAAAGTAGAATGGGTCTCATTATTTAGTAGTTAATACGCAGCCTTACTCGCTAACCTTCATTAGTAAAACTGTGCTTCTTGATTCAGGCATGCACACTGCACATACATTCCGTTTTGTGGAGAAAAAATCTGCAAGATTTATTGCATCTTGCCTTTGAGCTTTAAAAGGAAAAGATTAAAAAAATGTAATAACTCTGGGTCAAGGCATTTAATGTCATAAAATATGTGAGGTCTCATGCAAGTATCGCAAGTCCTAGAGTCAACAGGGAAACAATTCTAACGGTTTCATCCTAAGTCCCTGAAAAATGTGAGCTTTTAGTTACCTTTGGTCAAATCTGGACACTATATATTCTTGTTAGGTCTTTTTTTTTTTTCTTTCCCAAGGATTATATAGTTCACTTCCTTGGCTCAGCTGGCCTGTATATTAATCTACTTTCTGCATCCTGAGGCATTCTCAGATTTGCTTCTAGTACAGTTATCAGTTCCACATGTCATCAAAGGAACACGCAGGTTTTCAGTGACTGTTGAATATTCATTTTCCTTTTAGTTTCTCAGTTTACTGAGCAGCTGCACAGAAAAAAAACCAACTCAGTTGTGTTTGAACCATGCAGACATTTAAATAGTTTGCCTGTTAAAGCATTAACTTCCCAACTATTCATTTAAGGCCTGTATAATCCTATGTCAAATGCCACAACATTGTGAAAATTACAAGGTTCACCACTGTCCACAACCTGAAAACAGTGTTGAAAGATGCACATTGGAATCAAGCTATCTACTGAAAAAAAAAAAAAAAATTAGACAAAGCCACATCACTTTGGTATTGATTAACATTAAACCAACATTCAAGATGACTGAGGCTGCACTGGAATGTACATATTTTTCATCAGCAGTGCTGGTTTAAATAGTCTGTACTTCCCACTGCTAATTTCTCCCCTTTCCTTTCAGTGTGCTGGGGCAGTTAGTTGGGCAGCTGTGAAGCTCAACCAACTCAAAACCATTATTTTCTCTGCTGGGTTACTTGCCAGTGAGATCAGTTCCCCACTTTGGTTCCCAGTGTGGATGACTAAACACTTATGCCAGGACAACAGGAGAGATAACAAAATGACAGGGATGAGTAGCCAGGATGTTTTAATTGGCCAAAGGTTGTCAAAAGTTTGAGAGCCAGTAAAGAAACCTTTCACACCTTTCCAAGTTGCTAAAGCTCAGAGGATCCATATTTTCCCTTATATGTACATGAAGAACTCTTTATTATATATTTATATTTTAAGAGATTGTGAAGGAGCAGACTAATCAAACCAGACATAGCAAATTAACATATGATCCTTTCTGAAGAGCTGAGTTAATTTTGTCAATGTAACTTGAGTTCACACATTGCTTTATCTACCACACATATATATCTAGGGGTTTTTTCTTTCCATAGTGCATTATTTTTTTTCTCTAAATATGACTTTGCAGATATCCTTTCACTCAATAAAAAGGGGAGGGGAGAAATCTATTATCTCTGCTCTCTGAGTGATGATCAAGGCAAATAAATTCTAAGAATTGAGGGGCATTCTTTCTTTTCTTTATTCACTTCTATGCATAACAAAGGGATTTTTAAGAGCTATACTAGACATTCACAGGTGACATTATAAAAGAAGACATTTTTTCTATCTTCCCCCAGTATTTCTGTGATGTGCCAGAGATTCTTTTTCTTTTATTTCAGTTGAGTGAGTTATGCTGGCATTTTAGACCCACTTACAGATTGTATTAGAGCATGAGTATCATAGTGCTTTTTCCGCATCTCTGTCTAATACAGCCCTTCTAGCTGCGCACTCTGATGTGATTTGTTATTCTGTTAAGCCAAACAGCCAGTTTTAGAGGTTTCTGTTCCTAGGCACTTGTTCTTGACTGTGTGCCACAGTTTTGGTTGTGCCAACACTGTGCAAGTTGAGTTATGCGGGTTAGAAAATACCTTCTCAGGTTTTCCAGATTGTTATTTAACCTGAAAAATTTAATTGACTGAATCTACATCATATTTTGGTAAATGCTTTGGCTTGCCACAATTCAAGTGGCAATACATTTTGTCACAAGGGCAGGAACCATTGGTAAGCGTAAAGAGTGATACATGAAATTCAGGAGTGTATTTTGTCAGATAGTTTATGATTAATATGATATTTTAATGAAGTTGTATTTCTTTTTTGAGGAGATTAAAATTTAAAACCGTGTTGCAAAAGTCAGGAAAAAAAGAAGTTTTGTAGTCCTTGGTCCTCTTTTTCAGCACTGCACATTTTTAGACATACACTTAATAATTATATTCCTGTTATTTTTGTTGCATGCAGAAGTGAAACATCTGTTCATGTCCACTTCTTTCTTCTATCCCATTTCTTTAGCTTTTGATAATGCTTATTATCTGGAAAAGTTTGCTTCTATGTTGTCAATGGCCTGGGCCATGGTTTCTGTCGGATTATTTGCTGTTTCTACAGATCATGAATTGGGTAGCTGGAAAAATAATAACAAAACCACAACAGACAAAACATGTAAAACAGAGCATTTAAAAATAGTCTCTCCACCAAATAATTTGTTTCATGGGGATAACACATGCCTGAAATAGGTCGCTTAAATGAAATAATCTAATATTTCAGTTCTTCAAGACTTCCACACAGGGAAGCCCCTGAAGGTTAAAAATTCATGTTCAAAGACTTTTGGATTAGCATTGATCTTCAGTGTTGTACACCAGCTTCTCATCGTCACAGCATCATAATCATTCTTCCTCTGCAGACCTGTGAAATGAGAGAGATATTGTTTCAGCCTAAAAGGTGTCAAACTGCAGTACAGAAAGGACAACTCCTTCAAAATAATATAAAATATATTTAGAATATATGGGAATAATCTGAGATTTTTCCTGATTTGCAAGAGAGTGTGAAGCTGCTGTTCATTCTTTCTCCATCCGCTAATCAAAACCACCAAAATAAGATTAAACTTGCATTAGCAAAAGATGACAAAATAATCAGAGACAATCAGAAAGAAGAAGGATCACATCACTTAGAGGAGAGCTACAATCCTATTGTGCATTAGACAGAGAGAGACTTTCTGCCATAGAAAATTCCACATGTGGAATCTGGATTTGGTTCCTTGCTCTTGGCCCATTGGAGGCTGGAGGTTTATGAGACACCGTATTTCTTCTTGTGGATACGCTGCTTATTAAATTGTTCTTTAGAAATGCTCAGCATAGGACAGCATTAACTAAGAGTGATTGCCTGGGCTGCAGAGCTCAACAGCTCAGAGCTGTCACATAACTACATTTTCTACCTTCCAGTGTGCTGCTAAGTGTGTGAGAGAGGAGGGGACCTACCAGAATCCATTACTTTCTCTAAACAAATCCTCTTTCTGCTCACAAAAAGGTTTAATTTTTTATGATTCATTTTGTATTGTGTGGGATTTCCAGTTTGTATCCTTGCAGGCAACTGCTCTCTTTACACTTTGAAATCAGGACAAGCTTTTTTTTTTTTTTTTTTTTTTACCATAGTCACAAAATAACTTGCTTTAATATTTTCAGAAATATTTTCCCCAGATTTATTTTCACATCAGTACAGTCTCTTCACACCCTTAATAGTTCCAGTGCCTATTCTCTGATACTTAAAATAACTAGTCAGTTCTCTAGCTACCACCTGCACCTTTTGGAAGTGTAGCAGGTTTATCTCTCATTGCATTGCTTTCTATTATTTAATTTCAGCCATTTTCCTCTAGTTCTTTATAATTTTCTTTTCCGTTTCACATCTTATTAAGATTCTCATATGATAGCTTTCCTAATCATCATTGATCATTTTCATTTCAGAGTTTGACATTTTCTCTTTGATGTCTTTTACTTTTAATTTAACGTAGTCTGATATTTTTTTTTAAAATTCTTTGGTTTTCCAGTAACCCATTCTTCCATTTTTCATCTTTTCCTATATAATGAAATTCAATGTGTGGTTTAGCTATTCATTCCTTAGTCACGAACTGTAGAGACTTTGAGGAGATTAATAGACTTTGTGTGATATATTCTAGGAGCAGCTCTTTATTTAGATTTAAAATAAACAGGAATTTAAAAACTGATCAGAATTTAAAGGAAGTGGAAAACTAAATCCATATCCCAAGAAAGAACCTGGTTTGTTTTACCCACACATAACGCAGATTTTTCTTTAAATAGCCAGTCACCGAGAAAAATAAATTCTTATGCTGATTTATTATTCTTAACTCTCCCAGAGAACTTGCAGAAAAGACTTGAACTTCAGGCTATGTTACTGTCTCTCCTTGTGTAGGGATATTATAATAGTATCTCCCAGGACCGCTTCCAGGTATAACTGCCTAATGTTCAGAGAAATCATCACCACCTTTCGTGTCACAAGAAAGATGCCTCAGTACTACTAATGAATGTGTTCTTTTGTTGGTGATGTCACTGAAAACTAACTTAAATTGGAAACATTTACATGATGGTACGTTAAGCAAAAGTATATTCTGTTTTGAATCCTTTGTTCTGCAAAACCATTCTTACTTGCTAGGGTTCATGGATTGTATGAACTGTGATGATGGTACAGCTGCTCTGGTAAACTATTGATACTACGCTGCTAGACTTGAGGAGCTGTCCTGCCTTGAACTGACTGAAGAATCTCAAAATACTCCCTGTCCATCACAGCCATCACTTTTAAAGCTTTTGTAACTGTCTTTCCCTTCTGTCATTTCACATGCCATAGTTTGGATGTATACGGTGACTGTTCAGGCTCTTCAATAGCACGAATGTGAAAGAAGTGCAATACAAACATTTCACATTACATAGAATTTTCTCTGTTTCAATAACTGTTTCTTCCCTATTTGATTATGTTACATCAGTTACTGCCTACTGTGGTTTGTATGTCCCTGCACAGATGAGCAGTCAGATGTTTTGCTTCAGATATGAGAAAATTTTATGAAAAACAGATCTATTATTCCAATAGGCTTATTAACTTAGAAACAGATAATTTACAATACAAGATTTTTAAAGTATGGTCTGATTTATGGCAGTCAAACTATTGTGTTCTTATGGGAAACGTGACTTTAAATTTTTCCTTATACTGGTTAAAAAGGAAACGTTCAATACTACGCATTTAATTTTACTGATAAAGGTAAGTCTGAAATTCACGTCAGCTCATTATAACCTTACATTTTCTTTCATTTAAAAACAATTCTCCTATTTCTGCACCTTTCCACGAATGAAAAACATACTTTGATAGAAACAGGGCAAAATCAGGCTCCTGAGATTACCTCTTCTTCTTCTGCTTTCAAGTGAAGTGCAAAGGTTTAAAATCACTGAAGAAAACATGAAGCCCTATATTATTTACATGAGTAAGGATTCTACAGATGGAGCCTGACATAAGGGTGATTCATTGGCGTGGGTAAAAGAGAAACTTCTCCAAACCTTTTCACGCAACTGGCAATATCACTTGTCTAGTGTTTTTCTGATGTCTGAAAAGGAAAATATCCTTTTCCTCCCTCTATATAGTTTGTAATTGTGTAATTATGCCTTCTGGCTATTTTCTTCTGATACCTCACTGACTTCAGTGGGCATCCAGCCCATCCAGTCTTTAGGCTGGATCTGTAGCAAGTATAAATACATGTAGCTCTCTTAACTTGAGGGGAATTTTGCAGCTGAGGTGGTTGATTGTGTTTTCTTGAGATTGCAAGCCTCTATACATGCATGGACATAAATCGATTGATATGAACTCTTCCAAAGCACCTGCAGAGCAAGCTCTTGCCAGCTGTGGTAGTCATGCACTATAGCATTCTGTACTACAAAAGACTGTTTCTCGTGAACCAAAAATACTTATGTTTGTGTTGGGTTGCAAAGCTGCCATTGCATGTTCTTTATTTTTAAAAAAATCAAACTCCAGGATTCAGTAGCTAAATGGATACTGAGGTCAGTAAGTGTTTTGCAATCTGATGAGAGCATTAGACAGGCCTAGAGCTCTGTGGCTGGGTGGTTTTCTTAGAGTCCAGCTTCAAACGGTGCAATGTATCTTCAGTTCTACCTTAATGAGATATGAGGGCACATACTCAGCTTCTTGTTGATCTGAAAAAGGTACAAAAAGAAATGCAGAAACCTGAAGCTTTCATGTTAAATCGAGGGCCTTCAGTATCTTTGCAAATTGTGTGTAAAGTGCCTCAAGCTGATGACAAAAATTGGAGTTCCCTGAATCAAACTCTAGAATGCATTTCACATAGTGCAAAATCTCCGTTGAAAATACTCTGGTCAACGGTATTAAAATCAATCCAAACTAGAAATTAAACTAAACCAAAAAAGTAGTACCAAAATGGACAACCCTAAGTCTTCTGACTCATTACCTCTTTCAAACCAAACTGCGTATATTCTTCAGCTGATACTGAAATACTTGGCATTAATCTATTGTTATGAATGTCACTGTTCTCTGCAATTTGCTTAAGATTATATTTTTTGGAGTATTATAATTGGCAATTTGGCAGAGCATAAAATATGAGCTAATGAGTTGAAAGAACAGACTGTACGTACAAATTCAAAGCATTTACATAAGAACTATCTGCAGTTTCTTTTGAAAATTTGTATTCTGAGTACCAGGTTCTGACCTCACTTGCAACTCCATTACCCCATATTCAGCACAAAGACTAACATTTTCTGATGTAGTAGCTTCCCCTGTGTAAAGAAGTATATCTCATATTTTGAGTATGTAAATCAAACACAACCTTAAAGCAACTGATGCTCTTCAGTGCTTCCTCAGCACTGGTAAGGGGCAGGAAGTAAAGACAAACATGCCTCTTTGCTTACTCCTCTGACCTTTGTACGTTCAGCACTATGTAAAACACTTTCTAAAAAGTTCAAGACAGTTATTTTGGCCCTACTTCCCTGTGGAGGGCTGCTGGAGTGCACTGTACCAGGCTTGCACTTCATTCATCCGTTGAAATTAAACTTATCCAGTCATTCAAATTCTACTTGCAAAAGCACCTTCAAATAAGAGTCAATAATGGCACTGAAGTACAAGAAGAGCAGAAATAGGAGATGTTCAGATCTTAACAGTAAAAATAAATGCAAACAGAAAATATTCTACATGCAGAGAAACAGAAAATGTTGAGTGTCTAAGAAGGGGTACAGTAACGGCATACAAAACAATGAAGGATACAAAGATTCACAACTTTTATTGAACCCATTTTTAAACTCAAGCAGAAGGACTCATCATATGACTGGAGTTCTATGGCAATAAAAATATTTGTTTTTATCATAACTAATAAGCCTCTCTAGACGCCTGTACAAAGGTTAAACAGCCTCTATACTGGGAGTTAACACAGATCAAGAACTTCATGGCAACTAAAAAAAATTTCAGATGCTTAATCGATAAGGAGACAACCTATTTTTTATTTTTAACTGTAGGATAGGCTTTGGACTGCTCTGCAAAGAGAAATTGAGTCACAGAAGGCTAAGAACAGAATTTGTTATGAGCCAGCAATAGTACACTAACTCCCTGGATAAGGTAAGACATTGTTTATTCTTTTTGTATCATAGTATCATCTAAGAGTGATATATTAATCAAGCAGCCTGCTTAACCATTCCACTGTAGCTTACTCCACACTAATTTCCCTGTGTAAATAAGTCCTGGAATTCATAAGGAGAAAAAATTATAAAGATAACATAAATCCCTTACAGTGCAGGATTTACATTTATCAGATGTTTGTGATTATGAAAGTCACTGGGAAATTATAAATTTGGTACGGTTTGATGGTCTTTATATTCCTCAAGCTAGCCTTGTCCTAGAAGCATAAAGTAGGCACTACGCTTTCCCTGGTGCTGCTGGCATCTATACAAATGCTCTGTCGTCTCCTGTCCTTCTCAACATATGGCATTACTGTATATTTCCTCCTCATATATTTTCTGGAATTGTTAACCTGTAACTTACCTTAGATTCTACCACCGTATTTTTCAAGGAACTAATGTGAGTTCCTGTAAAAGAACATGAATCTGTTATGCACAATTGTGTTTTCATTCTAATTATAAGATGGGCTAAAATTCTTATCAGAAAAACTAATGGAATTCAGCCTAATTCCTGAGTAAAGAATAACAACACCTTTAGCAACCTCTGTTCATTAAAGCTTTGAGGATGGTTCCTTTAAATTTATGTTAACATTGCTTTCCAATTTACTAGAAAGAGAAAACTTATGCTAACGAGGAGACAGTGTTATGGGGGTAGAAAATATGCATGATCCAATCAGGGAAGCCAGAGGTGGGAGGAACAGCTGCTTCTTAAGTAATGACATATAAGTAATATTAGTCCCATTGGTTTAATTACATTCTAACATTAAACAACAAACATCTGTTTTCCATGTTTTCTTCCCAAAGGCCCTGACATTTGCAGCATAACCAAACCTTCTTATATGTTTCATGACAAAATAGTTTGAAGCAGTCAATAGTAGGAATGTTACTAGTATTAAAAAAAAACCCAAACCCAAAACCAAGATCCACAGGAGAAATATATTGCAGCTGTTCTCATAGTTTTCTTGTTTCCTATCTTCTACTTGATTGTATGCTACCAAATGCAGAAATGAAGTATGGGGGAAATAGTGGATTAAGATGTCAGTATTTTTTTTTCTCCTTTTCTCCTGTCCTCATGAATGTTTGCAGAGAACACGTACCTGTGATCTATGAGACATACTTAACTTTCAGATCAATTATCTTTCCAATATAAAAATAACTGGTGAATCACTCTGCAGATCCCAAGCATGTTTTTAAATTCTGTTGTGTTTTCCTTTCTCTCTTTGGTGCATCTACAAAAACAATCCATTTTTAGGTCTTGTGTACTTGAGTATGATGTACTGCTGTGATAAAGGGTGAGGGAATCTGCATAAGTCTATGTGCCATACAGGAGCTCTGAGTGAATCACAGAAAAAGGGAAAAAATCCTACAGAGCAAAGCCTTGTTTTGTAGTAAAATCCAATACAATGAAAAATTGTGTTTAGAAGTAGATGCTTCTAGATATCGTGACAGGTACCTAGAAATACCTAATATGAGACAGCTAGGTGTGAAGGTAAGTGGGAAAGGTAAGCAGGCTGGAAAGTCTTGCAAATAAGTTTACGTGCTTTTGAAGAAACTTACCTAAAATCAGGAACTCAATAATGTTCAATGGAATTTATCTATGGTGTAGGATGAACTAGGATGAAGTTCTCCAGTCTCTGATGGAAGGCCATATTTTTAAACTAACACCATTCTTGTGGTTTCTTTTTAATTTGTAATTACTTTGAAAAGTGACCATCAAAATTATACATTAATCCACTAATCTCACGAGATACTACATTATTGGTCCTAATTAGTTGTCTTTATATTATGAATGCCAGCATTAAATTAGATATCTCAGCAAAGCATCACTTTGGGACTAATGATAACCCCAGGTGTGTTTATATACAGACTCATATCTTGAAAAGACATCTGCATGCACTCTGTGAATCAGGTGCACAACAGTAGCTCCTGTGTGCATCCTCTTGCATTTAGTTGTGTTAAGATGCAAGTTTGTTAAACAGCCATAGAAGTTTTCAATTTTAAACTGGGCCAATGAGATAAACATTGAGATGAAGTCATCTGATTCTACTGGAAAAACTCCCGTTAATAAGGTTCCCCCTTAACACAGTGGCTTGTGATCTGTCAGCATCCTCTGTTTTAAATTGAGTTTTCCTTACATATTGCTCAATGCTAACTGAAATGCCTAAAATTTAGAAATTTTAAGTGAACAACAAACAACTCTGCTCAAAATTTCTACATAGTTTGTTTGATGACATTTAATTCCATAAGAATGGAACTGATTGGCAACACCCCTATTTTTGTGTTTCAGTCCCCATTTATTGTCATTTGTAGTACCTGTTTCTATATTTTCTTTGGGCCTGAATCAAAGAAGTTGCTCTTAATACTGTATTTTTCTCTTGGGGCTAGATATTGTTTCATAGTGTATGCTCAGGATACAAATAGGAAGTAAAAATTGCTAAATCAAGATATGTATTATTTGTGTTTTAGATCCCATTACACAGAGCATACCTAAACTGCTAACAATGGGCAGGAAGCGGGCTCAAGCACTGGATCCTGGATTATCCACTCAGTTCCTTGGTGTATTTTGGATCATTCCAAAGCTGGAACTGGAGTGCTACCAAAAAGCAAGATGAATCAAATCAGTGCATTAAATTTAGCTTCCTCTACCCACACAGTCTTTTAAAAATCTGTCTCAGAATGTTTAGTACCCCCAAATGCACCCTTGTGCCACTCCCTTGGTCCTTTCTGTCACCTCAGTGTTGTGCTATAAAATCAACCTCTCTGGTAGGCTGCAATGAAGCCATTGCATTATTACGGACACTCTGAAATTTTAAAAGTGTACAATAATGATAACATCTTAGGGCAACAGAGCACCACATGGGGACAAGAATATAGTGAGATCCAAAGTTGAGCTACCCTCGATGTGGGCCATCTACCCCAAAAGAGGCCACCCTTAAGTAGTTTGGATGCAAATTAATCCATTCTGCTTGGTGTTGGAGTTGCTCAGGTATTTGAAATTGGTAGTGTTGAGAATGTGAGAAAAAACATTCAGTGCTGGTTTTCTGCTCTACCTAAGTGATTTGCATGGGAGGAAGTGGTTTAAATTTGAAACTTTGGTTTGGTCTCATTCCTAGTTAAGAACAATTTTTTTTAGAAGAAGAAAAAAATTTGCTATCCTAAAGGTCTCGGGAAAAAACTAAGTTTTTGTCTGTAATGAAAGCTGTGGTAGGACACATTCACGTGTCATCTCTGTACCAGGACAGTCAAATGACAGGTAGTTGAAAAAAATGTGCTATCCTAAAGGTCTCAGGAAGAAAACTAAGTTTTTGTCTGTAATGAAAGCTGTGGTAGGACACATTCACGTGTCATCTCTGTACCAGGACAGTCAAATGACAGGTAGTTTTGCACTGAGATAGCATGAAGGTTTTCCTTTTTGGGATTTAAAAGGTGTATGTGATGTGTCATTTCTGGTGACACTAACTTTAAGAAAAACATGTAATTGCAGAGTTCAGGCAGAAATGTATTTGTTGGCTTGTCTAGATTTTCTTTCTTCACTTCAACACAAGAAGTCAAATGTGAAAAGTTAAATCAGTCCTTCTTGCCTTCAGTTGGCAATATCGCCTGAATTGTAGAAGGTGACATTTCCTATTTGTTACATTTTCACAAGATCTTGTTCTCTATGTAATTTTTATCTCTGATGGATCTTGGTTTTGAGCTGTTGTAGTAGGGAATTAAGGACTCAGAAAAAAGTAACTCCCATATCATAGGAAAACCATATCTGTGTCCAATTAATGGACATTTTTGATGGGTAAAATGCAGAGGCTTGGCTCTAAAATCTAAAATCTCTTGACATATAGTGCTCCTGAGCACTGGAAGGGCTTTCTTCTATAATGTACAGTAACTTGAATGTATGGGCAGGAATAATTCTAATATCTTGTCTGTGTCACTAATGCTGTGTGTTGGACACATTGGAACCTCACTATTCATTTCTGTACCCAGCTTGAACCATCACTTGCATGCATAGTAACTTGCGAGTAGTGAAACTTTCCATCAAACTCAAAATGTATGGAAGGGACTTCATAATCTTACAGAGCTGCTGTGCTGTGGGCCTATAAATGCAAAGGTTATTAATAGAGAACACACGTCAATCAATCTGCAAAGCCTGGGAGGAGATAAGAGATGGAAATACACAGTAAGGTGGGAGCAGCAGTGGTTGGATCTACTCTGTGTGAATAACTTTTGAGGAGCAGGGCTGAGAAGGAGCCAAATTCGAGGAAGTCACAGGCATATCTGTAAAACTCACTTCCCTTGGATGTTAGCCTCTCCTGAGTCTTCAGGTTTTATGAACCTTTCAATTTGTGAGTTCTGCAGTAAAAAAAAAAAAAATTAAAAAAAAATCCAAAATAATATAAGCTTTCCAGAGGACCACATAGAACATTTTAATCTGGCAAATAATGCAATGCGACCTAGAATTTTTCGATTTACACTCAACACATATTTCCTTTCAAAATACCCTAAATCAAACAATTGTAGAAAAACAGTAGCAGAGGGGGCAGTGAGATGTCATATGCTTCACCCCTTTGTGCTGAGGCGTGATCCATCCTGTTGCTCCTCAACCTCTATTTGTAGTGTTGATATTTCAATGTACTTAAAATCTGCTGTTTTTTCTCACTGAGAATTTTCTGTATGGCCTCATGACTGGATCACAGAATTTGTCCATTGTTTTGTCCTAGGCTAATGTATGCATTTCCAAGCAGAGGACTTTACCATCTTCATTATATAATGCCAAATATTCAGACAATAGAAGCTAAGCCTGTTGTCAAATTGCATTTCCAATTGACATTCTGTGAGACATTAGAAGTCACTACATATATCTTCAGTGCATGTGGGAGTCATGACATTAAAAATGACATAAAACTTATTATGCAGACAGAAAATAAACATTTTCTTCCCTTAAAGAATTTAAGATTGATGGATAATTACTTTGCTTGCCAAGGAAAGACTTCCATAATCAGTATAAATCATAAGGTCATTAAATTGGTAGGGCAATGAGAAATAAATCAATGCCCTGAAGATGACTTGTAATTGCTAGTTGCAGGATACATGGCTGAATGATATTTTGTAAAGACCATACTGTGCATCTATCTAATTGGGTTGGATGTGTTAGAGAGTCTATAACAGAGCTAGCTGAATAAGTCAAAGACCACCCACATATGAACCAAATGACTTACGTGTCCGTGGCACACTCAGGAAAATCTGTACTTATTGCTCTATCTCAACTCTATCAGGAAACTCTGAGGCTTCCTTAAAGGACAGAAAAAGAAACAAAAGGTTGATGCAATTCATTTTGTGTAATGTTTCTAAAACCAATGATATGGAGACAAAAGTGACATGCAGTCATAGCGACAGCGATGCTATTTCGGAATGTTCTACTTGCACATCTTTCATAATTGGATTCAAATGACCAGAAAGTGACACTTCTTTCACAAGCAGCCAGCTCTTTCTTTCTTGTAGCCAAACCTGATAAAAAGTTCAGAATCAAAATCTCAAGAAATTAAGACTTTGCAGTTCCTGACTTTTTAGTACTGTGGGTTTTTAAATTATATATTCATCAAAATCAATTTAATTAACATGTGCATCTGCAGAAAGACAGTAAATAACTATTCTAAAATTGAAGTAAATTGTGATATAGGATTATCAGTGGGCTTCACATTCTAGAGAACTGCTTCAAGTCTGTTTTGCAACCCAGGGGAAAAAAAAGTGTATATCTAAACCCCATTTATTCTATTATTTTCCCTGTGGGTTCTGGACTTTTTTGTTCTTGGTTAATGTCTATATCAGTCTGGATTAACTCCACTAAAAATAATACGATTATTCCAGATTTACACCACTGACTTTTCTTTTTTTAACATGCCTGTTACTAATGAAGTAAAAGACAGGGATTTAATAAATGTTGTTGCTCATTCAACATGCTTAGTTTCAAGCAAATGTACTTGTTACCTACAGATGACAATGATAAAATAGTTATATGGGAGCTGTACAAATGTAGAAAAAGACATGTTCCTTACCTCCAGATGTCTTAAGATTACAAATGCCAATAATAGGCTTGGCAAAGTCATGCATCATGCAAATAAATGAAAAAAGTACAATTAACATAGCTTTGTTATTTATGTATTGTAGCTGGGTATTCAGGTTTTGTCTCTTTGGGGTTTTTTTGCCTGGCAGAAGAAATGATGGAAAGAGGAGACAGTAGGAATAGCCTAGAAAAAACTGAAAAGGCATAAAAGGTGAGGGCTACATATTTGCCCAGTAAATTACTAACAAGAGTAAAGCAAATCTGAAATGATTATTTAATCTGAATCCCTTAGTTTTGTTATTTATTAACAGAATAAGCACACACACAAATGTTAGAGACTCTTCAGAGTGCTTATTAAAGCAGTTTGCTATCTGCAGATTGCCATGACTACTAAGCATGTAATTCACAGAGCAGTGAATATGGCATCATTCAAAATTCTAGACATTATTCTAGATTAAAAATTTTTATATTACCCCAATCTTTACAAGAAGCCAAAGCAAAAACTGCATCAGAACTCCAAAGCATACAGGCTGTTCAAAATTGAGATTCATCCTTCTGAGTGAAGCTGGCCAATATCTTTCTAAAAACAAACTAGATGAGTAAAGCAAAAATTTTATTTTACACATTTTTTTTCTAATGCTCAAATCAATTTTTAAATTTCATTTATGTGTGTATTTAATGTTAAAGCTTTGATGGCAAATGAATAAAGAAACAGCAAAATAGTTTATAGTCTTTCAAATTACAGATAAACCTATTTAGCAGTTTTAGAATGAAGAACTCTGCTATTTTGAGGATTTCATGGCCCTCTGTTTGCCTGAATTATGTTGAGTTAGCCTTGAGAAGAAAATCCAAATGTGTTGAGTTATGTGATAACAGGAGCAACTAGAAAATACACCGCAGTGTCAACCATGATCAGTTTTAACATAGGAATTTCACTCCAGTAGTCACAGTCTTCTAGTAAAATTAGTTGCTGAACATAATAGAATTATGACATTCCTTTTATTGCTTGATTATATTCTATTTTCACTTTTATCCTGTCTCAAACCTTTTCTGAATCATGACAATTTCTTTTTTCTGGTGAGATTTAAACAATTGTCCTTTTCTGTTATCCATGAGTAATAATGAGAGAAAGAGTCCACACTTTTCCGAAAAGCTGAAGTAGTTATGTTTCTGCAGTGGTTTCTCAGAGAAGATATTGGGCCAGATTTTCAGGTGCAACAGTTCAGTGCTGTTCCATCAAATCAGATTCTTTTAACGTAAGGAAACAAAGTATGCAACCAGGAAGACGGTGTGCAGGAGAGGTGAACAGGATAGGCCTCTGAGTTTGAACTTTGTTGAATGCATAAAATTAAATTTATCAAATAGTAGAAAAAAGAGAATCAAAGATTTCAAGGATTCAGTTGGATGAACTAAAGCCATAGTATCCACTGCTGTTTGTTGCTCAATTGCCACAAGTCTGTATAGAGAAGAGAAAAAGAAGTCTTTGAAGCCTTTTCCAAATAATAATCTTGAGTAGCTTTCTTGGACTTGAACCCTTCCAAAGAAGTTTATATCTTACCAGAACTGGGGAGCATATTCTTTTTTTCAGCATCACTGGTGGACATTTTCCACCAGCACTGCCTGAATCCAGAAGTGGAAGACCATAGGGCACTCAATTGCCACAGTTTGGCAGTTGTACTTAATCTTCACGATGGTGAGGTCTATGCTTCACATGTCAGATAAAGAGGAGTTGGTCTTCCTGTTAAGCATCTGAACTTGGATGCCTATGTGTAAATTGGACAGAAGATTAGGTAACATTTTTGAGTCTCCATAACTAAATATCTTTGAGAACAAATCAGACAGACACTTAGGCAGGGAAGTAGACTGAAAGATCTTTTCTGCTTCCATTTTCTACCGTTCTGTGATAGCTCCATACCATTCCTTTTCACTTCCCTACCCTTCCATAATGGCCTGGTAAAAGAATTGCAAGCACGGCAGACGCAATTTCAATATTACCTGGAGAAGCAGACAGAAAGAGGGAAGCTAAAACCACTTTAAATTTTATTTTGGGAATTAAAGTTGAGGATAAGAGGTGTTTTCCCCTGGCCAGGGGGGCGGAGCGAAAGACGAGACAATGCAAGCAGCTCTGTTACTCACAAAAGCAAGTTCTCACTAATTCAATGTTCTCCTCCTACATACAGAGAATAATAATCTCCTAGAAATATTTATACATCCATACTGATTTCAAATAGAACGCATGTTTCCAAAAATGTAATAAAGAGATGTATGTTTCAATAATGAAGGTTATAAAATATTTAAATACTTCCTCCGCTTCTCTCAAGAGGAAATGCCAAATACTGAAGAGGAAGGAGATTCCAACTTCTCTTGTTTTTAGTGTGAGGTTCTTATTCCCCTTTGCTTTATCACCCTCTCTTCCCAGAATAAAAACCTATTACTATTTTGTGATGCATACCCTGATCCAAACTTCATACATATGCATTGCCATATGTTTCACACATCTTATGCTTTCCTTAGTTTCATTTCAGGTTCAACATCAACACTCTTTACCCATCACGCTTATATACACATACATACTTTGTTCATTTCACACATCTTCCTATGTTTGCAGAGTTGAACATAGAAAGAAGTTGAATTGACTATGTATCTTATGGGGAAGAAGAGACTTAAGCCCGTATCCAGGCCCTTCTATGTCATCCTTACTCACTGCTTACTTCAAAAGAATGACATAAGATATTCACTGGCTACATGAATCCAACCTGAACTCCCTTGTTTGTGCAGGAGAAGAATTTCAGTTAAATTAAGAGAGAAACAATTGTTTTATGTAAAAAATCAAGAGGAAAAATAGCAAGCAGATTGCTTACTTGAAAAGAATGACATACATAAGATATTCACTGACTGCATGAATCCAACCTGAACTCCCTTGTTTGTGCAGGAGAAGAATTTCAGTTAAATTAAGAGAGAAACAATTGTTTTATGTAAAAAATCAAGAGGAAAAATAGCAAGCAGATTTGGGTAACTCTAGGAAGCATCACAAAATCAAATTTTAGATTCCCTGTCACCTAATGGAATGCCTTCCTTAGTTTAACGCCCAGGTTATCCTGGGGACAGGTAGTTGTCTGAGTAGGGATCCTCAGAGGCCAACCTCCTGGCTAAACCTGGAGCAAAGACGTGGCTTGCTGCCTGCAGGGAGAGCCCTGCTGCTGCTCAGGATGCTCAAGGCAAGAGCCTAGACATGCATTCAGACTCCAAAGAGGGTATCATGGTTCTCCAGATAACGCAAGCCCAGCAACGTAAAAGGAATCCTGCTTCTAAGTTGTGAATGACAAAGGAAATATGGCAGAAAGGAAAGGCTTGAGGTGGTTGTTCCCAGCTCTGAATCGCCTAGGAAACTGCCTACGAAGGACGTTTCACATTTGAAGCATTCTTCTAGGATATTGCAATGGATGGGTGAAATGACTGCTTCACAGGTTTCCCTGGAATTTTAAGGGATGTTCCTGGAACTCTTGTTGAATTCTGGGTTTTTTTTGTTTGGTTTTTTTTGGTGGTTGTTGTTGTTTTTTTTTAAGGTGGGGGTGGTGGTGGTGCATGGGAAGACATACTGTGATTTACCTGCCAGGTAGGTGAGGAAGGAATTGTAAGGAATTTATTTTTTTTTTTTTTTCCCCCCAGTGGAAATGAGATGATGTGGCAGCCCTTTTCCTAAATTCTGCTTTCTTTTAAGACCATAACTGTATAATTACAGTATGCTAATGTACTTGAAACAGGTGGTTTAAAATAGCATTTCTTATTATGTTTAAATTTTACAGTCTGCACTTACAGTGTATAAGTGAATCAGCACATGGGATTGTGAAGCTCAACATTTCCAGAATTTATAATAGTGTTAGGCATTCCACCAACATATTTAGGATCTTACATGGGAATCCTATATGCATTTCTAGACAATGATCCTTTTGGTTTGTTTTCTACTTAGCATTTTAGTTGTGGCTATAGATGAGAAGTATTTATGTTGTGGATGCTTACAAATGGATTACAAAATTAAGAGGTCTTCTATGTTTTAGAGAAAGAATCTGTTCAGTTTACTGACTGGCATGGTAATCTTTTGGTTCTTGAGCTAAGAGATCTAGTACTGTTTGGTGTTATCCATGGACAAACTGACCTTTTGCCTATTTAGATATCAAAGAACACATTTTCAATTTTTTTAAAAAATCCTAATAGTCATTATTGTAATAATTTTAGATTACTCATAATGCAGTCAATGTTCTTATGCATGGGGTGGCTAACCAAAAATTTACTTGGGTAGTAATTTTATTCTGTTAATACCTGATAAAAAGCAGATGGGTTTCACAAAGTACAAATGTTACAGCTCTTAGTATGACTAGCATACACAATCTAGATAGTTTGTTTTATGTCAGTACTGCCCCCCTTCAAATATACTTAATTTTTTACTGTGTTTTGCAGTTCTGTTTCAGCAAGTGTGAAAATGAGACATCCTATTAAAAAAATCTAATAATTTAGTGACCTGAGTGCTCACCTGGAAAGTGGAATATCTGAGTTCATCTCCCTTCTCCAAATCATGTCATGTACAAGCAGCATTTGGAGAATGAGGCAGGAATTAAGTGTTGTGTTGGCTAAGGATACAGCTGCCCTAGGAGGATCCTGTTCCTAAGTCACTACCTTGAGCTGCTCAGGGCAACAAATCCCAGGGTACAGGTGTGAGCTCTTGCTTTAGAATTCTGCAATATCCCGTTTCTTCAATGCCATTAACCTTTGTTGGAGGAGGCACCTCACTTGACCTCTGCCCTTTCAGAACCCTAAATATCAGAGGAAACAACCATTCATTTGATATTTATACAGATAAGACTACAGCTTTATTCTCATTTGACATTTATATAAAGTTACATTATGGTTTTTCAGGTAAATGTCAAATGAAAGGTTTCCAAATCTGACATTTTTTAATAGTGTGCCTAAAAATGTTGCGGTGAAAAAAGGGACTGTGATTCATCTGGCACTTGGAATGGTCTGCCTGTCTTCTGCACACAACTGGAAGGCTAATTCCAGCTAAACAGAGATCAGCACAGATCAGCATGGTAGCACCTAACCAAAATGGAGAACAGGAGAGTTCTCTGGGGAATTAACCAAATTGAAGCAACAAAACCTCATTCTCAGGTAACAGACACTGAGTCCTACTATCAAAGGGATGAATAACCATTTTAACTCCATCAGACTCCAATACTCACTGACCAGGTTCTTCTAGATATTTCACACATGGAGGGTTTAATATTGAACACCAGATTTACTGATTTACTTATTTTCAACAGCAACATGTATTTCCTTGTGAGGTACTGTTGTACTGAATTTCTGCCTTTTTTACATATTTCTATGAAATCAAGTATATAGAGTTATTTCAGCTGTTCATGGAGTGCTTTATTCTGTTATACATACCACCCTTATCCTGGCAGCATGCCCAGAAGCATCTCACTGTGGTTCAGACAACGATCATTCAATGGCATTAATTGCCTCTACGGCACAAGACAGGGAAGAAAGTCCAGAGTGAGATAGTTTTTGTTTTCATCTAGTTCTACATGTTTTTGTCTCCTGAAATTCTCCACTGAAAGAAAAAGGGCTGCTCACCACTGCCTCCTGTATCCTGCCACTGTTGTTATCAGCCACGCTCGTTAAACTGCCACAGGCCAAAGTTCAATCCTTTCAGCCCCGTACACAGGTAACCGTGTACAGATGAAGGTGGCTTGGGCCCAGCTTTCATTTGAAGCATGTGCTGGTCTTTAGGGTTGCATGTCCACCCACCCCACTCCGTCCAGAAGAGGAAACTGAAATCAGAATTAGAGTGTTAGCTTTTAAAATAAGAATATATTTCGGAAATAAATTCTTATGAATTATAAAAAGGTATTACTTTTGCTTTAAATCATAAGTTTGAGGATGAATCACACAACATCTTGAGACAGGAAAAACTCCTATTACTGACATTTGTATTTTATTCATGAAAAGGAGTTTCACCCATCAAGAATTTTTAATTATATTGGCTGATCTTTACAGCATTGCAGATGTGAGCAAGCACAATGTTTAAAGGCAGAAAGAAAATCTTTATAGTGAGGACACATCATCATTTTGATGTATGTACAGATGAATAATGGCAAGGTAGAAGGGAGGGAACTAGAAAATGCTGGAATGGAGAGTCATGAAATGGAGTAACTCCATATTTACCAACTGGTATCTCTTGGATATTTTTTCTTGAAGTTGGGTATAGTGAGGGAGGCAAACATTAAACTCATTCTTTCATACTATTTAGCCCATTATATACAAAAATGTGTCTTACCATCATAGACTAATCACCAGGAGAGAAATCTGTCATAATTCCAATGCAAAACATTCCCAGTAGGGGCCCTGATCCATATGGCACTTCAAAGAACAGAAAAAAGCAGCTATGTCAAAATATCATTTTTGTCATTTTTAGATTGAGAGCTCTGAACTAAATGGAAGGGTTTGTCTGAGGTTTGTCAGACATGGGAAGTCTATGGAAAAGACATAAACTGAACTTGGATCTAGATCAGAGTTAACCATTAGACTGTTGTTCTTTCAATTCCCAGAGAATTCATATGACATCCTGAAGGATGTGATTGTAAAACTGAAGCCTCACTGAAAATATTTGGCTTGATTTTCTTAACAAACATGACTTTAACTGTACTGGACGAAACATATATGTTATCGAACAAGGAATTTAATTTTTTGTTTTTAAATGCATGGACTTTTCACACCTCTTTGTTTATTTGTTTCATTCTAATTTCACTGAAAAAAAAAATCACCTTCCAGGTTTGGATTTTCAGTATCATTTTACTGCTGTTGGCTAAAAGAGCTAACACAGGAAAATGGATGTATTCAAACTTTATGAAAACTATTCAAATTTTACTAAGAATAATAAATATAACCATTCTTTTTGACATGTGATTAAATAAACAACAGAAGTGGAAACACCTATTTGGTGCTAATCAACATGGTATCTGGTTTGGTAGTCTTCCTTTAAGACAGTGAATATTCCCACGGAAGGTGCTGCACATTGATGACCCTACGTTGCACTAATCAGCCGCTCAGTTGGATAGCCCTGGTCACACTTCAGGTATTGTTTTTGATTTCTGAATACTATAAAAGTAATTAATCTTTTGTTTCCTCTACAAACTAATTGTAATGAAAATTTACTTTACCAGAATGTCTAAGTTAGATGCCAAATATGAAATTGACAACTTTCATATATGATTTAGATTCAGATTGAATATATCCTTGCATAACTGACTGGTTTAACATTAGTGGAATTAAGAGAACTAATGAGTTAGATCTTGATCTTTATCTTTTTATCCTTCTTTTAAAAGTGTATTTCTAAAATGCTATTAGAGAAGAATATATAAAGTAACCTGGAAAACAGAAAAAAAATTGCTTATTCTCTTATAAGAAAAGAAGGGAGAAAATAAAGAAAACAATAAGAAATATTAAAGAATGAGTTTTACTTAACTGAACTATTCAAAGATACTCCACAGACCTTTAAAACCCCATTTTATGTCATATGCAATCAACTAAATTTTTTTTTTTTAATTTTATTCATTACCTATCCCTATACAAAGAAACATCTTAACATGGATTGGAACAAATTAGTCTATGCTTCTTCAGATACGTATACTTTGAATGAGATTAAAAGAGAATGTAAAAAAAAAAACAAAACCCCAAACCAAAACATCCATTTTAAACACCAGGTAGACTAGTTAGAAAAGAATGGTCATTGCCACACCTGGAATTTTTTATTCTATGTCTGGGCCAGGTTTGCCTTCTCACCATGAGAAGAAAATTCACATCTGCTTAAGTTTTTTTAGTAATTTACAATCCCAGTCACTGAAATTAGAAACAGGTGCCAGTTAAATGAAAATGCTGTAAAAAAACCCTACACAATATGTTTTCCATAAGACGGTGGGGACTATAGGAAAGAGGACAAAAAGAGTGTTTCAAGTCATACGGTCAGAGAATCAAGGAACCTAATAAAAAAAAAATCATGAAGATAAGATAAAATCTTTAACATGATTTCACCCTTACATGTTAAAATATGAAACAAGATGCAAAGCCAACAACAACACTACTTCTCTATAACTTATTTCTGTATTGGCGAATCTGAGGTGAGAAAGTCCATTATCATTTTCTAGTCTGATCTCTATTCTACAGGCACTAGACTTTGGATTTTTTTTTTCCCTGCCCCCCTTTCTCCATGAGCGACGTGTTCTCTCCATGAGAGAACAGCCAATTGTACATTGGTGCCTGCTATACAAAATAATCATGTCAGCAGATAAGCAAACTACCAACACTAAAGAACAACTAAAAAGATGATCAAAAAGTAGACAGCAAGAAAATTGGAAAGAGACAGTGGGACTGACTAGATCTGGAGAAGGGAGGACCAGATTTGAGATGGTACAAATGTGTCTGTTTTTACACAAGTTATGCAATACCTTCTTAGCTCAAATATGTTGTCAGAAAGTTATTAAAATAGTACCTCTAAAAGTAAACTCATCTGAGATTACTTCATTTTAAAAAGGCTGTATTGGAGATACAATTTGTTCAGATAAAGGGAACCATCCAGTTCCTTACAATAATTAGGCTCCAAAAAGGCAGGTGGGGTAGGAGAAAATCTACATAGCACATCATACAGTTTAAGGCTATCCTGGAATAATAAAAACTAATTTTTCCTTGCTAGGAAAGAGCAAGGTTTATAGCCAGAATGTTAGGGGAAATTATACTGTCAAAACAGAGAAAAAAAAACTTAAGAGCATTTGACAGCTGTTTTGCTTTCCAGTGAATCCTTTATATTCATAGAGCTTAAAAGTCACAGTCTGTCCAATACCTTCAAAACTACAGGAATAATTTTGTGAAACTCCAAAGTAGGAATTAGGTATTTCATCTTTCCTTTTTTTTCAAGGTCTTATATTCAGATAATAGAACTCAAGACTTTAAATTTAGGGATATAAGAGAAGTCATAATATAAAGCTAAATAAAGGAAGACAGATTCTAAAACTTTTGAAAATCAGAAGGTTAAGGAAATATTATCATTTTTTAATTATAATGATGCAAATCTTGAGAAACATGAGACTTGAAGTCATAGTCCTGTTTGACCTCATAGAAATTGGAATCAAGTAATTTGTTAAGACTTCCAAGCTCCTAGAGCTGTCTTATTTTACAAGGAAAAAAGTTATTAACATACCACATGGAAATTGCATTTAACAGAAATGGAGACTGACTCCTAATTGCCCCTGTTGCAAGTGAACACCAGAAAATAAAACAAAACATTTTGCATACTGTAATCCAGATACTGTACTCCTATGTTACTTTTACTGATATTTGTAAAACAGATTGAAGAAAACTATATTTATTTTTCATACTATTTTAAAAGTATTACACTATTAATGAAAGTGAGCATTTCTGATTTGTGTCCAAGAATGCTAAAAATCATGCTGTTAAAACTATAGTTATTTTTCATACTATTTTAAAATAGTATTACACTATTAATGAAAGTGAGCATTTCTGATTTGTGTCCAAGAATGCTAAAAATCATGCTGTTTGAAATAAATGCTGACACAATTAAAATTGTATTACCAAAGAAAATTTTAGCTCCAGTAAATTAATCTAAACTTGAAAGAATATTCTATTGTCTTCTATTTATGAACAGCTTTGAGTGCCCAGGAACTTTAGAGTGAAACAAAGTTTTAATACAGTACTAATATGTTTGCAATTAAACAACGTTTACATTTATTTTTAGCAAACCAAAGAAAACTTTGGTTTTATTAGGCAGTTTGAAGGGGCAAGGAATATGTTTTGCTTTGGAGATTTTCTAACATTGTTTTTTTTCTATTTATAGTAGAAATTCAGAATTGTCAAATTTTCTTTTAGAAAATTTTCAGAATATCTAACTTCAGACCAAATTTAATTTTTTCTTGAACTTAAAAACTTTTTTTTTTTAACGGTCTCTTATTAGACTCGTGACTTTTTTCACACATGGTCCAAAACCTACATATTCAGGTGTAGTTAAGTGCCTACAGCTTTCATCTTCCAGAGACAGGGAGTGGAGTTTACTCATCTATTTAACAATATTATAATAGCCAGTGGTCAGGACATTCTCCTGACAGTGGGAGTCTTGGATTTTTATCCTTGATTTCATAATTTCTCCAATGACTCTATAATGCAATTTTTCTATACAAACTTAGGAATACATAGTAGAGTCATTTCCTTTCAGATTTTCTGTGGGCCACAATGAGCACCTCGTGACCTTTGACCCTTATGCATTTAAGCACCTCCAGGAGATGTCAGCAAATAAGCAGTGGCTTTAGACATGGGCATCTAAATTACCGTTTATTCCCCAGACAGGTAAGCCTTTTACCCAGTTTTGCTCTAAGTACCTAGATCATGTGCATAAAGGTTGAACTTAACAGGGCTGGGAGACAGCAAAGGGTAAAACAAACAGAAATTGATTCTAGTGGTAGGGTCAGGAAGCATCAGGGCAGGGCCGACTGTGTACCAAGCCCCTTCTTGATGAAACAAGAAACTACTGTATTCAAGCCAAAACGTATGGTGGGAGGAAGAGGAGGAGTTGCTTGCCAAGCCAAACATAAAGAGGCACGTTCCTGAATTTAAGGGGCAGCAGTAGATAGGAGAATAGATAAAATTTGTTTTTCTCTGATGATTTAAGAAACATGCATATAGATATTTCTCAGAGAAAAGGGTATTACTGGAAGATTACACTACTGCTTAGTGTTTCTTAAGAATAATTACTTTTTTCCATATTCTGTCCACATGCTAGCTACTATGTCAGCATCAAAGAAGGCATAGCTCATGTTTCAACTAAGTAATTTTTCATTAACAGAGTCACGAACCTTGTGACAAGCAGCAGCAGTCTTCAAACTGCCCAAACCAGCATTTCTAACTATCACTTGTTCAAGATTCTTAATTATCTACAGTAGGTTCTGAAAACACCATAACATGTGACTGAATTTGAAGATAAGAGATTATAGTTTTATTCTGAGGAATTTGGCCATTCGACAGTGATACCATACTCTGAAATCTGCTTTCTATAACATTTTATTGTGCTTGGCCCTTTAGCATATGGATTTTTGTGAGATTTTAACGAATACATAATTACTGTATTTTTAGATATATGGCAAGGTAACTTCATCAATAATTAGCTATTCTGAAATTAAATTGGTCTCAAAGATTTTGACAAAATCTAATATATGGTATTTTTGTGGAAAGTATAAAACCAGAACATCGTTTACCTGAAATACCTTAATGATCCCACATTGTGTTAAAAATATCCTCTTTATGAATGAAAATTCAACAGTAGTTCTTCATTTTCAGCACACCTAAATTAGCATGTTAAAAAAAGATGACCTGTGGCAAATGTTGATTGTTTCTAACTCTGCATATCATTTTCTGTTGTGATACCAATAGCAAAAGAATGTCAGCCTTTGAGAAGACATCTGCAACCCGTGAATCTCATAAAATTGACCCACCCTTTTTCTTGCTGAGGCACCATCATGAAACAGTAGCACACCATGGAAACAAAGTCCTTCCTGTAAAGAACCAAATGCATTTTTAGGTCATTGTTGGGGAAGTTTGCATTTTGGTTTACTACCATTCACTGTCTAAACAGGATTCATTTTTTGTTAAACTTTTGCATTAATCTGGAGCACCAAATTCAATCCCTCTCCGTGATGTTGTGTTCTATTATTCTATATTACCTTGGCTTTTCTTCCAAAAGAACTTTGGCAGTGAAATTAAGATTTTCAGCACCTGAAATATAATGCAGTTACAGGAATTTCCTGGGTTGAGCCCCTGTTTAGTTACCCCCGGGGAAGATCTGCGAGGCAAGTTTGTGACAGGAGTCATCAGAGTTCTCCATGAGCAAGGAGGGAGCAGAAAGTTCAGCTCCTGTTTCCTGCAGTGTCCCTTCAGTACCCATCTTCTTTCAATTTCCAACTCCAATGAACGCAGCCATGACAGGAGTGTTCAGAGAGAGACAACCCTCCAGTGATGCAGGCAGGACACAGGACAAATAGCTCTGAGAAAGGAAGGAGTTAAAGCTATTGTGTAATTTGCTGTGGAGCATAAGACAAGGCAAAAATGGTAGAGGAAAAATAGAAAATTTAACTAAGTGTATAAATTTGGGGGAATTGCCAGCTCTAAGACTTACATATTAGAACATGGTCTATATGCACAATGGTGAATAAAAACCACAAGATAGTGATTTTTAAATCTTAATTTTTAGTGTATTATGTGTTTTTTTTTTTCTTGGATGAAGATTTTTTTTTGTTATTTACTGCATTGAACATATGACCGAAATATGTGTGTACTATCTAATACTCTGCTTCTCTCAAAACAGTAATTTAAGTTAAACCTCATTAAAAATCCTCTTTCTGACCACATAAACAAAGCGGTAATGTATTTTTAATGAGGTAAGGTGATTTCTTGCTGTGCAAATGTCCCTAGACCTGTAAAAACACCATTTTGTTTCTACCCAGTGAGGATAATGATGAGCATTTATCAATGCATCATTGTCCTGTTTGCTGGTAAGCCTGACCTAGTGAGCTAGATAAAAGAACTTGGGACTTCGCTGCCAATAAAAAGGTCAGTAGTGCTGTTCTCAAATGGCATTGTTTCATTGTTTGAATTGTTAAAATGTCATTGACATAAACTGCCACAATCTTGTTTGTTTGAATGACAGCTTTCAGCTGAATTTGTCTCTCTCTCTTTTTTTTTTTTTTTTTTTTTTCTTTCAGCTTAGGTTTCCCTGTTAGTGCTGCTGATCACATTCAGAATGGCACGATCAGAACTGTGGGGGCTTTTCTTGGGTTTCACCGTGCTTAGAACAGTTTCTCATGGGTGGTGCAAAATCATACTCTTCCTTTCTGAAAAAATGTTCTTTCTTTCTCATGTTGAAGAAGCTTCTTAGGAAATGTAGAATGAGTCACTTAGCAGGTTTACCTTTTTTTTTTTTTTTTTAATATATCTTTTATTTTGGAGGGAGTATGGAAAGGATTGAAAAAGAGCAGGAAAAGTGTTCTCAAAGCACAACATGACAGTATTTTTCAAAAACAAACTCAGAAGGCTGAAAAAATACCTGAAATGCAGCTTCTGAGATACAGAAATTTCCCCACCACTGATTCACAAAAAAATTACAGGAAACAAATACCCCCCAACTGAAAGTAAATTGTACTCTTTATCCAAACCCATCTGAACCTCTTTGGTTCCGCTTAACATAAAGCACTATGGCTCTCTTGGAAAATTTCAGTTATCATTATGTATTAGACACTTCAGATCCTATTAGAACAAGATGACGACCAAAAATGCATTATTTTGTGTATTTTTCTATTATACTATGGTACTTCATAGTATTACCTAAGTTGGTTTCTGACGTTCATGTAGTATTATTTCCATGACTATTACTATTTTGGTTGTGGCTTTTGTTTTCTTTTTATGTTTTCGTCATGGTAACAGGCAGAAGTTCTAATCTAGATCACAGACCTACTCAAAATTTATTTTGTAATTTTCCTGTGGGGACTATATTTTATTTTACACTAAATAAATTCTATTAATTTCTTATTGTCTTCTTAATTTTTAATTACACTACTCATGGGATTATTACTCATACCTAATTTTAGCAAAGCCCTAAAGTACAGAGTTAGCTAATTTGATATAAGGCAATGGAAAAGTTCAAATCTATGTAAAATCTCTGCTTTTGGGTATAGTTATAAGCAGAAACTTTCAAGGAAAAGGAGTACTTTGATCAATTGGCATTTGAATATTTAAATGGTTACTGTATATTGCATACAAAAAGATAGATCTTAGACAATCTTCGAAACTATTTTCCTTTAATTTCCTATTTGTTGAAAAACTGTTTCCTAATATAATGATTAAATCTAAATTGCACGCCAAGAGGTTTTTAACACTGCTAAATTTCCAAGAGTATTCTGTGAATTATTGGCATTTAGTTTTTTCCAGTTGGGACTTCTTGTGGAAACATACTTATTTTTAAAAACATCTAAGGACATCGTGTTAGCTAATCAGTAACAACAAATCCTGATCTGTGTGCAGATTCTAAACTAAGACAAGGAACTCTTTTAGGAGCATTTAACTTCAATGAATGGACACTATGGTTTTGAAGAAAACTGAGCACTGCCATCTTTTGTTGAAAGAGACTAACTGCACCTTTCAAATGCCAGAATATTTGGACCAGGTCTGATTTGTACTTTATACCTGAAGGTTTGTTTACTACGAGTAAGACAGATGTTTTTTCTTGTTAAACACAAGAAAGAACATTTGCTGTATTGGGTGAGTATTTGCTGAGGCAGAAGACTTCAAGCATGAACACAGTTATGAACAAGAGTCAGGACCTACCATGCTACTAGACTACTATACTTTTATAAATGAAAACACTTCAGGCCAAATCCATAAGGATATAGTCTTATTTTACGACAAAGACAATGCATTCCAGTTTGACTTCATAATGTAGATGATGTTTTCGGGGGGGGGGGGGGAAGTACCTACCTTTAACCTATACTGCTGCTGAATCACAGTTTATTTTCCGAGAAACGACTTCAACTCTAGAGTGATCAGAAGGTCTTTGTTTTCCGTTTTGTAGCTCAGGAAGGAAAGGGTGGAATGAATGATGGCAGGTAATGTACACAAAAATGCACAAACTTTTCCTTTTCTGATTTTACTCATGGTATATTATGACAGCTTAACAAGGACTGGTGCTTCATGACCAAAGGAATTTGTAAGAAATAACTTAGTGAAATTTCACAGTGTTTTTCAAAACTGTTCTGTGATTTTTGAAATGGTTATTGATTCTTCTATTTCCCAAACAGAAAGACATGTCCAATCCACACCTACCATTTTTTTTGTAGGCATAATTTGCTCATTTATATTTATTACTTCTTATTTGAATTCTGACACTTTTGTAACCAGGCAAATCAGGACTCTTAACTCTGCATTGGACTGTCAGTCTTTTGCTGGGGATGTATAGCAGACTACCCCTGGCAACTGTAGTTTGATGCCAGTACCACAGTAGGAGTTAAAAAAAAAAAAATATGTATATTTACATAATGTAATAAATTATAATACATTCACTCGACCCCTCTTTTTGTTCCTTCCCACTGTACAGTAGATTCCCACTTGGAACTCTAAGATGGTGGAAAATGCTTATGGCAGAGGGAAAGGAGTGAAGATGTCAGATGATGGAAGAAACATCATTAATGTGAGTGTGGGGCTTGAGCCATCCTTTCACCTGAATATCCCTACTTACAAAAATTTGTACTAAGCATGTAGAACTGCTCAGGAATTTATTTAATACATTAATATATTCAATGAATGGGCTTATAATTAAATTTTTATTCTTGGTTTTCCCAACAGGCTATGGTAATGGCTATTTCACTGTCTCAAAAAATGAACTGCAAAAATCTAATTTAGCTCTGTGAGCAAAAACTATTTGCTCAAACAGCAAAATGTTAATGAGCACACCCTTATTAATCTCTGCATCTTTTGTTGACACAACTTCTTAACAAGGTTTCATGTGAAAATTATTGAGCAATTTCATTCTATGTCCTTAGCTTTCTTGGATATGTAAGCACAGAATTTTGAAAGATATACATGCAACTTATTTAACTCAGAGGTTTGGCCGTGCCAATGCTTTTATGAATATTAACACAATTACACATTAACAGAATGCCCAAATGCCCTGAATATTTGTTTACTACAGGTATAGTTTAATACATTTACTGAAGGCATAATTTAATACACTCATTCTGCCCCAGCAATTTTTTGCATAAAATGGGTGGTGGTGGTGGTGGTTTTTAACCTAATGATATAAACACATTTGAATGTTTGGAAAGGAAAAGTGTTTCTGCCCCAGTCAAGGGTACTGAGAGCTGTCAACTAATAAAAAAAAGCAAGTTTGTGCACTGAATTCACTCTTAGCTGCCTTTACAGATCAGGAAGAGTTAGTTTTCTCTTCTATAAAAGAATAAAAGTTCTAGAAAAAAATATGCATTGTAAGAGCTCCTCAAAAGTAATGCACACAGTTGGGGTAAAAATTAGAACAGTGATGCTCTTCTGACTTGCTTATGCTAAGTAAGGGACAGTGGGCACTGCTCTATTTGCATTGCTAGCGCTCAGTTCAGTTCTTCATGCAACAAAATTTACATTACAATTCCCAGCTCCGGTGTGTTAAAAGCTTGCATGGTAAAAATCCTAAACTAAGGGTGTTGTTTTTTAGGAGCTTTTATATATATATTTTTTTTAATAGTAAAAAGCATGATTTTTGAAAACTGAATATGATGAGCTTCTCATGTGTGATGCAAAAAACTCATCATAGCAAATACATAAGTAATACAAATCACTCATTCAACAATGATAATGCATTTCCTTCAAAGACTGGGATTTTTCAAACTAGTCCTCCATATACTGCAGCCTGGCAGTAAGGCAGCCACCTACTGCCGGAAGCAAAATTACTAGAGTGGAGAAGTCAGGCATATCCTAGAGTGCTTCTAGTTCATTCATGATCTTGCACTTTCCTTACTAAGTTCTGCTTCCCAAGTAATTAGGTGGTATCTACTTACATGCAGTAGACTAACCTCTGTCTCACGCATTCATGCCTCATTTCCTCATTTAATGCTCTTTTCAGTCTTGTTATTTATTTTCTTTAATATTACACTTCCAGCTCTGTAGCCAGATGAGTCACACTCGTTGCCATCCACAACAGCACTCTCCAAGGCCTGTGAAACAATAAAGTAATTTTAAAAAGCTTTTCCACTGAAGTTATATACAGTCAGAGAAGCTAACCTTTATTTTACTGGCACTTGAATTAGGATGAAGTTCCATTCAGAAAAGATTATTCATAATAAAATACAGAACAACATCATGTATTTTATACTATTAAAAAAAAAAAAAGAAAATAATCCACAACATACCAGCATAGTGGTGTGAGACACGGTGGCTTACACTAATAGATTTTTTGTCATTCAGAAACATAAAAAATAAAAGTAGACTGAAAATTTTGGAGCACTTTTCTTCTTTTCCATAGAAAAGGGGAGATCAAGTTCTCAGAGATTCCTACATTAAATACAGAATGACTGATCTATTTTCCTCACAACAGAAGAGTAATTTCTCATTTCAAAATATTGTTTCCTTGGAGTTGTATACTGTTCCCTGTTCAGATATCATTATCCACCTACGATCGTCACATTTTACAATTAGAATTTGGGATAAGAAAGTAACTGTTACTTTCCTGAAGGTGATGTTGACAGAGAGATAACAAAATGTGTGTGAGAAAGAAAAGAGGTAATCTCTTGTAACATACAGAAAAAAAATTCTCGCTAGGCAAGAAACAAGATATCCCAGAGCAAAACACAAAACATTCTATCTACCTGTACCAGAGAATGAACACCTATATATTTTCCATGAAGGTTACTACCACTGTTTCAACTACATCAATAGAAACTTGACTAGTACATTCCATTCTCTTAGTTTTCCTTAAGGCAGCTTGCCCCATTAACTTCCACTAGAATAAACATTGGTACATCCAAATGCATATACTGCTTCTCTGTGCTTACATTGCCCGAACTGTTCCGTAAAATTAAGCAAGCTTCAAGATGCTGGCCTCCTGTGATAATTTATAAAAATCACCTGCTGAAGACATTTAGTCAAATCTTCAGTGAAGTACAAGTCACAATACAGCACTGCTGCTTTGAGTGTGACTGTGACATTTCTACAGGCACCATGGTCTGCCATGTCTACTTCTCCAGGTCTGTAAAGCATAAGATGAGTTGTCCTATTTATAGTTGCTGATGTGAGTGGGGCACAAGTACTTAACAGCATTTCCATATTAAGAAAAATATCTCTTAGCTTGCTAGGAAAAGAAAAATATTTAATAATATATACATACAGAATTCAGTCTAATGTTGTGTTGCTCATGAATTCATTTAACTTGGATTCAAGATGACAAATACAACCTTGAACAGACAAATACTGCTGAAATGGAAAAAATATTAGGTTTTTGAGGTTTGTGTTTGTTTTTTTTAATAAATAAATAGACAAATTTACCTTTATATGGTAGAGCAGCTGGAAACGAAATTAAGAATCTAGACTCCCACACTTCTAGTTTGAAGCTTGGAGCATACATAAAATGAATGTATTTTGCCAGAGCAAAAAGATGAGTAAAACCACCAACAGAATTACAAACCAGCATTTGTATCACTGTGAAGAGTATTCTATTCCCATTTAAGGAATATTTCTTTCC
The DNA here is from genome assembly GCF_000699245.1 of Pterocles gutturalis. Taxonomy (NCBI): domain Eukaryota; kingdom Metazoa; phylum Chordata; class Aves; order Pterocliformes; family Pteroclidae; genus Pterocles; species Pterocles gutturalis. The sequence continues at coordinate 69,983 of NW_010097660.1, forward strand.
TTCAAAATTAAACAAGCATTACTTGACACATTCAAATATCTAAGTTTTCATCAGTTTTTTAAAAAAAACCACAACAAAACATTAAAACTGTAATTTTAATACAATTGCAATGCTATCAAAAAATCAAAGCATAAAATTTAGTGCTTGCAGGAGAGGATGAAAGGGAACATATATTTTATATTACCTTAAAAATATATTTTTCTCTTATAAATTGTGCTATGAGATTGATCTAATAAAGTTTAATTAATAGAATTTTTCATACCTGCATACTTCTGAAGACCATGGCATGTTACAAGTCTATGTAAATGTCATGTACACAATTTTCAGTTTTCCTGTATAGAAAATGTTATATTTCTGTAATATTCTATAAGAAACATAATCGTCTTTGGCTGTACATTGACATTGTTAGCAGAGTCCTTTACAACAATAAAGTACATTCTGTAATTTTCCCTAAAGCTGAAAACTATTACAAATGAACATGAGTCATACTTTCGGGAATAATGTTGCAAAGCTGTAAATGCTGCTTACCGTTCCCATGAATACTGCCTTTTGGAGGAAGCACATCAAGTGTAGGAAAGGATGTGAACTCCAGTTTGTTGGAGGACCCATTAGCATAGTGATATTATCAAAGACTTTGCTGCATGTTGTCTCGCTAACTTTGAAGAGAAACAGCTTTTTAGGTTGTCAAAGAAAACAAGAGTTGTACGAACCAAATACATGACATTGATTATGTCTTGATGAATTATTTAAATATGGGCTTAGATTTAAAGCTCATGGGCACTTTTTGATCAAGGTTAATTTTATATTAAATATTAGTTATTCAAAATCTAACACCTGCCTGTTTATTGGAGAAGCATCAACAATAAATGGTTTGATTTTGAGCACTCTGGTGATAGTTCAAAGACCTCTTTTAAACTTAAAGACACATGGTCAGCTCTTCCACCTTCTTCTAGGAGCCTGTTCTGCTATAATTGTGCCCCCTATTTGGAACTCTAGACATATGGTAGGAGTCAATATGATTAGTTCAGTAATTAAACTCTTATTTAGAAGCAGGAGAGAGAACAATGTGGTAGAAAAACAATTAAACAAATCTTATTAAATAAACAATATTCTGACAATATTGTTACCATTCCAGGAGAAGCCCTCTTCTTATTGCCGATGGTATCACTATTGTTTAGTTCAGTTCAGGATTCATAAAGGTGTGTCTTCTTGGGGTAGATGCTGTCTCAGATTTATGATAGTTTCGCTAATTTTTGTCAATATTAAACTAATTTTAAAAAAAGACAAAAGCTGTACGATAATATTTTCAAAATTGGCATGTTTCATATGAATATTTAGAGTATTTCACTGTTTGAGAAGATTAATATTTCATAGATATAAACTTCTTGAAGATATCAGCAATTTTCACAGAATGAGTGAATATATAAAGTTGATTTATTATAGCAAGTGTTCTAAGTAACTTTTTCAAAGGGCTTGATACAAAATTGGGATTTACAAAGTTGTCTATGGTTAAAGTTCTCAAAATATCTGTCCTTTATGTCCTTATGTCTTACATAGTATTACTAGTCTGTTTAATGAATGATACACGAAGGACTGTTAGGAAGTTGTGCTGTAGGGAAAAAAAAAATTCTGAGCCATGAACAGTGCTGAACTGCAGACTCATTAATCTGATTATAAGCATGGCTCATTATAGCCCAGCTGGTTATGCAGTTTTTAAATATTACCAGGTTTGTCTGAGATTGCATTTATTGAAGTTATTATTTTATTTATTTTTATGACTTTTTGATCTAAACTCTTGTATTATTACGCTGTTTACATCATCAAATTTGCCACTGGCCATGTACGTACAACAGCTGCATGTTTGCAACATAATCTTTCTAATGCTTACTAGACAGCTGAGTTTTCAGCTTTTTGCTATGGTTCAGAATCATGAATCACTGGAAAGATGAATACAGCATGTAGCTTCGGTGCTTGGTCCTTCTCTGCATGCACTTTGAAAAATAACTATATAACCCCGAAGAGTTGCTAATAAAGAAGCTTATATAAGAATTTAAACAACGTTTTGAAAGAAACTTCCTTTCTCTTTTAAAAAAGTTAATTCAAATAGGATATAGTTAACAAAACGATTTACTGAAATATTAGTTCTGGAACTGCTTTCATGCACATACTCCTTTCCCTGGTGGACAAAGTCATTAAGGTCACAGGGATATGACTATTCTTTCTCTGAATTGCTCAGTATTACATACCACAAGACAATCATCAATAAATAAAATATTATTCTGAATCACATCAATAGAGACCAAGTAAGTAGGTAGCAAACAGGGAGTAACAGTTTAAAAAAAAAAAAAAAAAGGAAAAAAAAGAGAGAGACTGGAAAAACAATGTTGAAAGAAATTCTAAAACAAAAGGAAAAACGTTATCACTGCAAAGCCTACTCAGTTAAAGCTTTGTTTCATACTGTCCTTAGATGCACCATCAGTGCCATTTTTAGTAGGAATATGTGATGATTCGAGTCATATCCAATCTACTGTCTCTAGTGAATGCAAGAAGTTGATCTGTGTCATAAAAGATGCAGGAAACATCCTGGAATCTGACTCTATGTGGAGAGAACAGTAATGAAAAATTTCCTTCAAGACCTGAGATTTCTTATTTGTGGAGCCTTTGCTGACAAGCTTACATTTGACATGACATGTCTGGAAAGCTTGTAATTGTCTGGCTTGCGCATAATGTACTCTGATTCTGCAAAGAACTGCTTCATAACCCAATTATAGTTCACTGGGAATAAAACATTTACTAACAAGGAACTGTGAATGACAGACAAATTCTTAGAATTAGGGGGGCCTCTATAGACCTTTAGATCAGAATTCTCTCTCACAGACAAACACACCTTTTTTAGAGAAGGCAAATGCTGTTTCAAATCTTGTGACTTCTTCCAGGCACTGCAAAGGTAATTGAGATTTTTCACTTTCTATACGTAATTTTCAAACACAACAAATTCTGAAAAATCGACACAGACAAAACTTTTACTAGTGTTGAAAACATATAAAGCTAAAAAACCTCATTTTAACTAAGTCCAGAGGAGCTTAAGTAGAAAGTAACTACTGCTGGGAAAGTTTTTCTTCTGAACATCAAACTTACCCTGGTGGATTCATCAAAAAAATGACCGATAGGACTTAACCAAAGGAAACACAGTTTTCTCGGAAATGACTATTATGCTAGCTAAGAAGCTATCAGAACCATAATCAGAACTGTTTACCTAGGGTTTTCTCTTGAAACATGATAAACTCCTTTTTTAAAACCATTGTCATGGCCTCTTCATCTACAATTTCTCTATTTTAACAAGATATAATCTTGTTTATAAATGAGGATGAGCTAAGAAGGCAAAGTTTGAAAGATTCATGCTCATGGATCTTTGAGCTGAGAGGCATACAAAGTCATGCACAAGACTGACCAAGTAATTAGTATTTGAAAATGTTAGTGTTTTAGAAATGGTTTACTAGGTGTTTCAATACACAACTATAAAATATTTTGACTCTCAGGATTTTTTTTTTTAAAACAGGAAAACAATGTCACAAATAAAAAACCTACTCATGAAAGAAAAATTTTTTTCTTTTGTTTTTTTTTTTTTTTTTTTTTCCACTTTAATACTCATAGTTATCTCTCTCTAACACACATGGTAATTAAGTGAATAATCTCTCCATTATTTAGTGCTTTTATTTTAAACAGACCTTGTCTATGGAAACATGAAGTATAATTCCATGGACTATGGAACGGTTCCAGTAGTAGGCCCCTCACTTGCATGGTGATTGTGATTTTTACATCTGTAATGCAACATGTGTTATGTAAATATACTTATTTATAGCTGATCAGAGTTTACAAGTAGTTTTAGATTTGCTCCAGAGGGCTCAGCTCTTATATGTAGTGAGTTAATGGAGTTACAGGAAATAACTGACGTCCTTATCTAGAAAGATGGTTGTTTTGGCCAGTTTCACTGACACTACAACTCCCGTGTTGAAAAAAGTTTTCCTTAGATCAAGCCTTACCTTGTAGTAGTACATGAAGTTCCCAGCTCCAAGTACAACATCCACTCTTAGCATTCATTTTGATCACTAAAGTCTTCCCAAGCAGAAAATGTAAATCACCTATGTGAAGAAATTGGATTTTCTGGAAGAACAAAACCAAAGTGAATGAAGAGCCCAGGTTTACTTTACAGGACATCTAATAGCATAATACTCATCTGAAATCCCAGTTCAGGTATTATAATTGTTTATTCTACCCATCACTCAAATAGACACAGGATTTACCCCAGAAAAAAACAAATATAATTTTACAGTTCTATAGGAAATAACATGAAAATGAACAGTTTATTGATTGATAAAGAACTAGTCCTTTCAAAACAAATTTCCAGAAGACAGCAATTCTGTAATCAAAAACTAGTGTGGTGAGTTAGTGAACCATAAATTATGACATCTCACTGTCTCTATGGCTGTCCTGGCTGTTTCTGAACAGAAGCTTAGATGCCTTTTTTTTTTTTTCCCCCCCTCCCCTGAAAACAATGAAAATGTAAGGAAGCAATCAGAATGTAGACGTTTTAAATTTTAAATTATTTTGTTTTTAAAGCAAGACCTCAGAGTGCCTGTTTGGGAAAAAAAAAGTCTTAAATTGAACTTACTTTTTAGCAAAATTAGCTTATCAAGAGAAAAAAAATTGTCCTCAGCTGCTGCAGGAAAAATGGACCATCCAAACGAAGAACATCACAGGAGAAAAAATCTCACAAATGAAAAGAACTGTGGAAGCCACTAGCTATTTCTGAGATGAAATATTTTGTTGAGCTGGAGATGTCTGAACTTACTTGGGTGGAAAGACTTAAAAAAACCAAAAGTGGCTAAGATCAAAGAACCATAGCTCAGGGTTTGTTTTGGTTTTTGGGGTTTTTTTTTTGTGTTGGGGTTTTGGGGTTTTTTTTTTTTGAATGAGCTTATTTGGGGGCAGCTTGTTACAGTTACATCCTTCTGGGCAAATTGCTATACAAAATACATCTTAGAACAGACACAGAATTTTTTGGGAAGAGAAAGATGACAATACAGCAGGCACAAGTATCTGTCTTCACTGGGAGTCTTATCATCACAGATGACAGCAGAATTTGCCTCATGGTCTCTGAGCATAATTCTACCAATAATGACAATTTTTTTTTATAGAAGACATTTACTCATGAACATTCAGAACTACAAGAAATAGTTATGTTTTCTAAGGAAATGACAAAATAGTTTATGATCATGTGTTAGTAGATGGGGCAGACAAACTTTTGGGAACAGTATATGCTTTGGACACTTATTTATATAAAGCATAAGAGAAATTGTAAGATCAAAAAAAGATATAATACCTATATTTGTTATCTCTATAGCATTTTTCCTTCCAGACTATCTGAGCTTTTCAAGATTATCAGACTTGACTTTTGGGTGAAAGAAGAACCTTGTAACCAAAGACACCAGAGAATTCTTACTTTCTGGGTACATGCAGAGCCTCTATTTAAAGTCTCATGCAAAAGGTTTCTATAGAAACCTGAAGGGCTTAGCCAACCAGTGCTAGAAAGCTGAACCCTGAGGCCTACACAAAACCCACAAAAAACTTTTATCTATCCTGACGTCACTGGTCTCTATCATGCGTCAGCATGCCATCTTAATATATGATGTTATACCTTACAGTAGCATACTCTATCTTTGAAAGTAAAGCATTCTGAAAACTGTTAAAAACAGGGCTTTAACTGAGGTCCTCAACTGATCTCAAAGGTAGTGTATTGAAAATTAACTCTGATCTCTTTTTTGGCATGTCCTGTATCCTAGGACACATAATATGAATTTTGGTTTTTTTTAAGGAGCCATTTGTCCTATATATAGCAATGTTTCAAACTCACTAAAAGAGCAAGTATTTTTGGTTCCTTCTGAAAGTCGTATTTCCATAGTGATGCCGAGCTGACAGAAATATGCAATGCATCATGATAACCGATAATTAACTCACCATCACAGATACTGCTCCCAGACACCATTTTAAACTCAGTCTGAAATATTATATTGGTGCAAAACTCTGTTTTTCCTGAACCTTATTTTAATATATGCTCAGTATAAAGCATATATTAATGAATTTTTAGCTTGTTCCCTGTTTCTGTTCTGATTTGTTTCAATTATTTATCCAAGGCTAAAACAGAGGTTATGTCTCATTTCAGGGTCCACTCCTAAACAGCAATTTGGGTGAGGCTGCAGCTTCCTCTTCCCTGTGCAGGGACACACTCTCCTAACACTGCACGGTCCTCCAGCAGTCCTCACAGACAACTTCCATCCCTCGTCTTCACAGCAGGTCTATCATGCTCATTTTTGTACTACAGAACCACCAGGGTCATCATTCCTGCGACAGTATTTCTCTGTGTTTGCCTCCCAGAACGTTCACAAACGTTCATGTTCTGTTGGGTGTTAGGGCTATGCAGAAATACAGAGAGAAATACACATCCATTGGGCCACCAAAGATTAAAACTTTCACTAAGCAGAGGGTGTACAGCACAAGAAAAATGGAAGGCAACTCAACTCTATCACTTTGGGCAGTGCTTTCGATGTGCCAGAAATGACAGAGCCCATATTTTTCATATCTATTTAGTGGGAGGATTTCCTTGTACAGAATCTTTTTGCTTTCTTGACAACAGTCTTAGAAATTCAGGTTCCTTCATTTTAATACTTCTGATACTTCATTATGGCTCAATTTCTGTTAAAATTACATTTCAAATTGAATTTCAGCCCATAAATATAGTAATATTTCCTTTCCGCTACACCAAGAAGAACCTGCAAGAATGACAGAACTCCACAGCTCCGCAGCATGCCAATGCTTAACAAAGAGATGGCTCTCCAAGAGAAATGGAGCGTTCGTTTCTCTCTGAGTTTGCAGAGCTACGATAATAGGACATACCACAGATACCGATTCCAAAGATAATTATTCATCCCATCTATGAACAACTCTCACAAACGTTATGGAGTTTGGGGCAAGTTTATCTTTATAAAGAATTTATGACATACGTCCTTTCAATCATCTCACATCCACCCACACTGACATTTCATAAACCAAACTTATCCGTAATACCTCTCAGCACAAGGCATTTTCTACACATTTGTTCAGGTCAGCACTCAAATGTTCTCGCTTTCCAACCTTAAAAGAAAAAAAAAAAAAGAAAATAAAAGAAAAAACCCTCATACTCCCACATCCTTATACAAAAGACTGCTCAAGGTCAAGATCAAGAAAAAAGGCTTTTGTCCTTCTCTTTTGTCCTCCCCTTAGTTTGTGCAATACCTTCTTTCACAGAGTGCGTAATAGATTTCCAATCAGAACTTTGCAACTTTTACAACTTCTTTCTCCAGGGATAACAAGATGACAGTAACAGAACGACAAATATTAAAGAGCATTTTCTACTTCCCATTGCAAAAAAATAAGGAGCTACTATCATAAAAATTAACTCTGAAAAATGAAGTTATAGAAAACAAAACACAGTCTTTATTTCTCAGTAAAATAATCACTGTACCTTATTTATGCTAAGAACTGTTTGACGGTTGGACTTGATGATCCTTGAGGTCTTTTCCAACCTTAATGATTCTATGAACTGTATCATAATTTCTTCTTCTATGGTTATTGGAAGCATTTGTTGATGTTGAGGTACTTCACAGCAGATTTTCCTCCTATACTTTAATTACCTACTAAATTGTCTAGACACAATTGTATTTCTTTCAAAGATGTAAAAACTGCTGAACAGTCTTTTTTTTTCTAATTCTGAGGCAACAGTTGAGCTTCTCTCTTGGATGGACCTCAATGACATACTTCACTTTCTATGGTAAGGCAATACATGTCTCAGATGAAGACAAACTTCTGTATATCATAGTTATTGTATTTGATGAACTGCATTAAAAGTTGGAAAACTACTCATAGAAAGTAGTGTGGTATTTATGCAAAGCAATGGTGCAAGATCATTAAACACAAAAAATACATCTATATATGACCTAACATAATGTGAAGGCAGGAAATGCTAACTCGCATTTACTGGTTCACCAAGACAATTATTCAATGAAATTCTTTACATACTAAGTGTTATTATTCTCTGATTTACAGATTTTGTTGTGGAAGTAGTCACTTGCTCACAGCTTGCTAACATGTCACAGCACCAGCCGTATCAAAAGGAATCTATTTCTGACCCCAAACAGCATAAATGAACTCTTACACCTGAAGTAAGGACCCATTATTGCAGTTTCAGAGAAAAGTCCTCATCAGCACTGTGCCACTCCAGTGCCATGCAGACTCATGAATGGTTTTCAAAACCCCATGTCAAAGGATGCTGAACAGCATTCAGAGGCTTTTAATTCATTTTTAAACTGTTTTCCTAAGTATGGAGCTGATGCAAATAAAACAGCCAGAAGAACTTCATTTTATTTTAAGAAAAAATAACATCAGTATTTCTCTCAGGTATGGCTGAAATGTTTCATCTTAAACTCCCCAAAAATGTCAGCTTCAGGCAACTCATCTCAAGTTAAAAACATCAGCTCTAGGACTGAACAGCAATAAAGCAAATGAAAAGGGCCTGGCAAGAGCAAGTGTCAGCAAAGCTTACCTATAAATGACACTGTCAGTTCCCTGTGCAGCGCAGGGTGTCACGATGCATGTATGGTAAGTGGTGGGTTTTGCTGGATGTACTTCTTAATGATTTCCACCACTTAGTAAATGTCAGCCATGTGATGCGAATTTCTATTCACTTCACCACTTTATTGTATGGTCCTGAGTAATCACTATAATCTGTTCTTAGCAACTGTGGTCATGTTAGGGAAGGTACATCTACTTCCTTAACTTTCTCATCAGAAATCGTTGCCAGTTCTCCCAGTAAACTTCAGGAGACAAGAAAATGAGACTGAAACAAAAGAAAAATATTCAAGATTCTACAATGCCAGTATGATTTGTGACCTATTCTTGCAAAGCCCTTGAACACATGTATAAATAAGTTAATTAATTCCACTGAAGGAAATAAAACTGCTTTATATGCATCACTGTTTTGGAGGAGCACAGTATTGTTCTCACAGCAGGAAGATTTCATGGAATGTTGTTGAAAATTATGAATTAGAATTTTTAATTACATGGAATAATAACCACTCCCAACCCCCCAAAAAATCAAACCAAAACAAACACTAAACTTAGCCAAACAGACATGAACAAAATGTATTATAACTTAAAATATATTTACAGATTTAAATAAATGGATCCCGTTTAGATCTCAGTCAGGGAAACTAGTTAGATTTCTTTAGAGAATCTAGTCAGGTTTTTTTAAAGTATCAGTACACACTTTGAGGAAAGGCACTTTGATGCATTCAGAAGAGATATTGCTCACATTTCTTTGCTAAATATCAGCACAAGTACTACAGACTGCAGAATGACTGCTGCTGAGGAAAAAAATAACTCAAAAAGGGGTCATAAAGGAAACAGGCACCAGGTTTGATTTGTCCTAAAAATAACATGTCCACATACAGTATAGCTGCGACACAGAAGCAGCAGACTAATATAATCAACGCAAACTGAAGTCCCCAAAAATGAATACTAGGAAGGAGAAATTTGACATACCAGAAAAAAGAAAGAAAAATAAACTCAAAAGTAACACATACCACCAATATATTAGATTTTTCTTCTGAATATTCTCCTAGAGATAGTACTATTTATTACTTTGCCTTGTAAAGGAACTAATGAATTGATTAATGATGTTATTTTCAGAATTAAAAAATTTTAGATGTATTCATTTTATAATTTATTTACTGAACACAGGTTCAACTGAAGTTAAAATCCTCTTAATTGTTCATAACATTCAAAATAAATTAATTAAATTAAAACTGGATCAATTTATTTGATATAAATCATGATATCCTGTGGTCAGAATACTCTATCATAAAAACTAATGTGATCTTTAAAGTTCCACAAAACTGAACACTCTGACAATGTTCTGATCTTTCTAATATTCAAAAGAAGACTTCTGAAGACTGAAGTAGACTAGAACCACTATTTCCATCTTGACTATCTTGGTAGAAGAGCTTACCAGAGCAGGCTTCTCAAGAAGGAATAACAAACTCCAGCAAAACAGGATTTCTACAGAGTCTTGCAGGAAAAACATTATTATTCCTGACAGAGAAGCACTAGATAGAAAGTTGTGACTAAGGACAACAAATTTGAGACGTGAAAAATTAATCTTGTCATTTTCTAATAGCCCTCTAGCAAGAGATCAAATAACATTTGAAAGCATCACTAATAAGACTGTCTTAAGAGAGATTTTTAAGGAGGTAGGAATATAGAGAAGAATTAATAAAGGTATAGGCTACAAAAGAAAATGAAAGAAAACCCTTCATAGCACATCTGACTTTTGATACAAGAATGTAGGTGAATTGAAAAATACTCATTTACATATGAGTATTCTAATAAAAAGAAGGAGGAGGCTGAGCTTTTTTGTTCTAAGTTGCCAAATAAACCATCACACAAACACCCAGAGTAAGGAGAGCCCTGGTGTAAGAATCCTGTCTCACTTTAGGCTATGCCCAAAAAAAAAACCCCTCACTTGAAGATGGGTACAACTTCAGCGTAATAAAAGTACTTTCTTCAGGTGGTTGGATCCAGCCCAATAAGCTGTTCTCCTCTGTCCTGCTGCAATGTGTAACACCCACATCCCATTTCACAGGATACAAACTGGACAGTGAGCACACTACTGCCCCTGAACATCACTGGCACACAAGCCTTTCCTAATCTTTTTACTGAACTTTCAATTTACTAGAAGTCAAACTAATAATTTACCAAGTACGTATCTTGCAAAGCATCTACATTTTCATAAAATTAGTTTTTGCATAATTAACATTTGAAACAATAGAACATCACACATACACCAGAATAACCATTTCCAAACAGAATGTCAACATTCTAGACATGGACTTCTGAGTATCAGAGAAAGACTAGTATTCAAATAAATGAAACAAACAAAGTCTGTGTTATTTTGTTCTTCTGTTTTCCAAGAACGTAACCTCACACTTTTCTGTCATAGAGCTTTTGCTTCTCTTTGTTTAAAGAGCCAAAGTGCCAGACTGTGCTCCTTTGGGCTAATATGTCTTTCTCACTGACCAGCTAATTTACTGCTTCCTTTTTTCTTTTTCTAATTTTTTTTTTTTTTCTGGGCAGTATTTTAGACATGAAAAATTAATCTTATAATTTGTTAACTATCCTCTAACAAGAGATGAAATAACAGTTGAAAACTGAATAATACACATAATACATACTGCATACAGACCTACACAAACGAAACAAAAGGTTATCAAAAGAATAACTGTTGACTTTGACGTCATACCAGCAATTAATTTTCCACCTAATCCTTCAAAATTTACTTGCATAAATAATCTGTTCTCTTGACATTTGCTAAACAGAACTGCTCGCAAGTGAGAACTGTTGTCCTTCTGCTCCTCTGAGAAGGTGCAATCACTCCCTGTCTGCACCGCTCTGCTCTTCATGACTTTCTGCAGCTGACAAATATCCTCCAACAGCACCATAAAAGAAGGTTGAAGCGGCAGAGGTTTGCTAACCTATATAAACTGAAGTTCTAATACTAGAGTACATTATGACTACATAGATATGAAAATATTACTACTTTGGCATATAACCTAAACCTGTATTTGTGGAAAGTGAGTTACTAAAGTAAGCTGTATTTAACTCGGTTTTAAGGAAACTGTTGAGAACTGTTCATCCTAAAAACACTGAAGGCTTAACAATGCCCTCTAAGTCAGTAATGCTCTTCAAGGAAATAATAAATAAGGCATTGAGAGGCCTTAAATTTAATTCCAGATAAAAATATTCTCCTTCAGGTAGTAGGTCTCAGTAGATGACGTAGGTGCATGAACTTCAGTCAGACTTTTTTGTGGTTTTGATGAGCATCAGCTATAATGCAACTACTGCCCTTGGCTCATGGAGGTATATAAGTATTACTGACTGTTTGCATTACAACACTAGCAGTCAAAAATACCTCAGAGAAAGGGAAACATCATCAGCATGTCTAGACAGAGCAGGTAAAACTCACAGAGAAAATATCATTGTTTTCCAATGAAGTCTCGTACAAGATACTCTGTACTGCCATGTCCAAATGGCATATTGGGCAAAGAGACAGCATTTGAGTTTCCAAGGACATGAATTATTTGACCGTTAAATCATTGCCAGCAGTCCCAACAGCAACATTAGTTTCCAAACTGTTCTCCATCAGATTTGTCTCAGGAAAGATAAAAGACTAACTTAAATTCTGATGTGAGACTGGCACTGCTTCCTTCACATTTTTTATTAACTTTATCGACATTTGATAAAGAAAGCTACTCTCTATAAGTCCAACACCTCCTTTTAACCGTTCCACTTAACAGTCTATTTTTGGAGTTCTCCTGGCATTGGTATCTAGAAAGGAGGTAGAGTAATAATTAGAACCAGGAATCAAAAGCTTTTTGAATAGGTTGAATTGCCCACTGTCAAACCATCAAATTTTGCCTTTTTTTATGTCATGAGTTAACTCCTTCTAAACTTTTTGTAGATCAGACTTACCAGACATTTTCAGGCCATTCTGCTTTAACAATTTATATTGAGAAACTCTATCATCCATCTTACTATTATAAGATTCTCTCTTCCTTTATAAAATCCTTCTTCAGATGGACACTAACCAACAGACAATATCTGTGAGTCAAGCAAAATAACAGGGACACGACCTATGAAGATATTTTGCAGCTATACTGTTATATCCATAAAATAATTAGGGGAAAAATACAACTCACTGTTCAAATTACAAATTACTATTCAAATTCTGGTATCAGCTGATACAAGTGGACTCACTCTCCTCTTGAACTACTTCAAGACAGAACTGAAAGCATTTTATGCATGGTTTTAAACTTTGTTTGGAGGGGCAATCAGGTTCATATTTTTGGAATAGAAAGAATTAATATCTGTTTATAGACACAACTTGCTGAAGACGGCCAAGTACCAGGATCAAGACATTCCTTCCCAAGCCGAGACTCAAAAATATTCCTTGTTTTAGGGAGTGGAAATAATTTTGACTGACAGCAAAGGATATCATTATGTATGCCAACTTAAGTGTCAGTGTTTGCAAAAGTAGACGTTTTATTTGCTAAATATCCACTCATGTTTGGCTTAGCCTCTCTGAAAATAAGAAGGAAATAAATTCTGTATTGTATCAGCACTGACTGAATTTTGAGCCTGAGATTCTCAAAAGATAGAGTCTTACCTGGAGTACTCCTTGCATTTATCCATCATGAACACGAACAACTTCACTGGAGCAAGGAAGCAGAAGAACTGATAGAATAATCAAGAGAAAGATGAGATCAAAATGATCTTGTCTTAGTTTGCTCAACAGAAAGAAAGCTTTGGGAAGAGGGAGGAGCAAGGGAAGGAGATAAATTTATTCCCTAGAAACATCCCAGAGAACAGAAAGCACTCATGAACAAGGCTTGTGAAAGGTCAACGTGTCAACAGAACAAGTATGCATGGGCTGTCCATAAATAAGTTTAAAAGAAGCCTCCTAAGCATCAAAGGAGAAAGAGTCTGGAAAAGATCCTAAGTGGGAGCAAAAGTATTTGTTTTAAGATGGGGTTTTAGTAACTTAATGGAGACAGATAGTGTAAGCACCTACAATAAGAAGGATTTGGATTTGGTGGCCCAGATCTTTCATAATACTGTGTTCCAGTTCTGGCCTCGGCTTCACAGTTTCTTCCCTTTGTCCTTCTCATGCAGGTTACCTTTGTTTACGTGAGAAGCTGGAGACACAAAGATATTTCATTACAACTCAGATATGGCACCAAAGCTTGGATTTAAATAAACGAAAGTCAAGACTGAAAATAAGTCATAGGGTTTAATTATCTCTACTCATTTAGAAGGCGAAAGTGGGAACAAGGAACAGACAGTGGAGCTTCCTTTATGTCTGCTTCTTTTAGCTGTATTTTCACCCCCCATCAGGAAAGAACAGAACAGTGAAGATCCCCGGGCATCAGTTCCCTGAGTTAAGGAATCTGAGTTCTATTTCTTTTGGGATTCTCTGTGTCCAATGATAGGATGGAAATTATTCCTGTCTGTGGAAATGTCAAATATGAGATCACAACGACAAAAACTTCTTATATAAGGTAAACCATACTGCTGTCTGCACCAGATGAATTCAAGCAATTTATTCTCTGTGATTTTATCTAAGTTTATTTTGAAAATATCAACATTATATGCAAAAGTAAGCAAACCATGTGAAACACATCTGAACCTACCAAATGTTTCCAGAGACAGCAAAAAAAGAATGTTTTGATATACAATAGAAATAGAAGGCTAAGAGGATGCTCTATGCATAAAGCCACATTTTTTTTTGGCTGTACTTTCCCAACATTTCCTCTTCAGTTCCATTCAGTTTACTGCCTGATCAACATGTACGAGTCTCCCCGTAATGAAATCTATCGCACTTCATGTAGCATTCTTTCAGCTTACCCAATTCACCAAAATTGCTCATCATAGAGCATACATCCCTGCTTGCCCAGCACCAGTGATCCTTTGTTTGCAAAAGCTCATGATTCAGATGGTGAAAAGAACAACTGTCTTTTCATACAGCAAGAAAAGAAACATTCTCAATGCAAAGAGTAATCCATATGGTTAAGTAAGAGGACAAATAAGATGTGTGGTGTTCTCCTCTGGTGATGTGAACTAAATTTCTCCAGGGGTTTTTTTTGGTGATACTGGGAGATGGATAGGGGAAAACTATCCCATCCCATCTCCCATCTGTAAAATCCAGTTTACACCCTTACAGTGGAATTACTGGGACGAAATAACTAAAATCACTGCAAAACTGAGTAAAACATCTATATTACTAATTCATAATGTGACTTACAAGATAGATGTTTCCATGTTGATTGAAAATCAAATTATTGGTAAGTGGTGTCCACTGGAAGGAGGAAAAAAAAAAAGAGTTTCTTTTAGAATTGATAAAATATTCAAACCCTAAATAAACAGTTCAATATATTTGAACAGAATATTTAGCCTCCAACCGTTCTCCCACCTCCCTAGGTAAAGATTTGCACCACATCAAAGTTTGGGAAATTGCTATGGACTAAAAATGGGAGGAGGCCTTTCTGCATGAATTCTAGGCTTTACTTTTAGCTTCGGAGAATTTTAATAACTTGGCTAAATCTTATTTCTCTTAATATAAGACAACAATCTCCCATCTATGACCAAACAGAAAGGATATTTCCCAGAAGACACAGAGCCCCAAAATATAAGAATAAAATCTGCATTTCCGTAACAAATACCTACATAATTAAATTTTGTCTATTTTTAAAATTGTGTAGTGCAGTACAAACATGTACAAGTGTAGGTGGCTTACTGTGGTTTTGGGATACAGAACTGAACTTTACAGTGTGAAAAAAATTTAATTACTTCAATTTCACCTTTATTACAAGTGTTTCTATACATGACCAGAACAGGTGGTTAACTGTTTAATAATAGTTTTCATACATTAATGTTTTAAATGCACTGGTTTTATTCTTTGAAATTTTCTTTTATTACAATGAAGGTGACCTAAAATTAAGAGTGTAGGAGTCATAAAACAAATCTACTCTACCAAAAGTCAAAAAGAATATCAAATTATTGATCTGTAGACAGGAGGAAATTAAATATGGGATCCCTTTCTCATTTAAAAGAAATAACTGCAACAACTCTGCAAAAGTTCACAGAAGAAATAGATTAAAAATGTAGGCATAAAATGAACTACTGTCATCAATGTATCTTCTGCAGGAGTTTTATTTGCAGAACAACACAAATGTAAGTATTTATCAGAAGAGTACAGACTTAGCTTTCTTTGCTGACCTTAACTCTTGTGCATACACAGCCACAGAGACATTTCATAGTTGTGACAGCCAAAATTATTACTTTCTCTCTGAAAACAGAATTGTTCTCATTGACATATCATCTTAATATATTTTGCTTCTAGAAGTTTTTTCTTCTTGGATTTCTTGAAAACATCTCTATTTTATCAGAAGTCAGTCTAATAGACAGACAAAAAATCAATCAATACTTTTCCATGGAGAGTTACAAAAGCATTTTTGCAACTCTGAGGCCTGAATTATATTAATCTGGCACATTTTATCTCCATTAATATTTATGAAAGGTCAATCCAAACTTGTCACTTAGCTGTAAACTCTTTGTATCTGTGTAATTATATCTTTAACCTGTATTTAGTGTCATTCCACATATATCTTAGTCTATTAAGAAAATAAAGAATGACATAAAAGACATAAGTGCCTTCCTGATGATGTCCAAGTATCAAAAAATTCAGAGACAGAGACTTGAGAAATAAAGACTAACTTTAGCTTAACACATCTAACTTCAGCACTCTCAACATACCAGTCTCCACCAGAAAGCATGACTCTCTCTCTCCTTTCATTGACAGCAGAAACAACCAAAGATGACCATCCCTTTTTTCCTTTCTAAATATTTACTGTCCCTGTATGATTTAGGCAAGTGGCAACAGTACCATCCATGGACACAGATCACAATGCTCCCAGAACATCAGTTAAGGTATTCAGTTCGTTACTAAAGCACACCACAGCCTGTGCTCCAAGACCTATATAAAATTCTGTTTTCTTAGATACCAGTCATTTCCATTTAGTCCTCAATTCTTGTGCATACACAATGTAAACCCAAACACTATAAGAGGCATACTTCTTGATAATTTGAGAGAAAATAAAAGAATCTTAAAAAGATTGTGCACGTTCAGACAAAACCTTGAACACAGGATCTTAAAGACATGGAATAACCCTGTTTGGAAGGGACTTTGGGAGTTCATCTAGTCCAACCTTCTGCTCAGAGCAGGGTCAGCAATACGATCAGACATAGTTGCTCTGCACTTGAACCAGTGAGGTCTTGAAAAATCTCTAAAGGTGGAGAATGAACAATTCCTCTGTGCAACCTGTTCCACTATTCCAATGCCCCAAGGTGAAACAGGCTTTCATTGAATCAAAGTTGGAACCTCTCAGGTTTCAATTTACATCTGCTGTCTCTTGCCGTCCTAGAGCACGCATGGCTTCCCTCATGCTGGCTATATACAGGGATGAGGAGGATGCGGTTTTCCACCACTGACACAGTAGTTGTACTCAAGTGAAATACTCCAAGTGAAAGTACAGAAAATATGGTTTTAAGTTGCAGATTCTTAGAAATACTTTCATTAGCAGTTCATTTAATAAAAATAGTAGAAAAATTAACCCATTGTTCTCTGTTCACTATTTCCAATCCCACCTCCCATATATGCTTTTCTAGCCTTACAACCCTCTCACTGAAAGAACAAAAATGGGAAGAGAAAAAAAATTAGAAATAAAAATAAATCAAAATATCTCAAAAGTTTAGGATTTCTATTTGAAAAATTGAAATTCAACTTCAGAACATTTTTTGTATCTTCAATATTTTTCAATACCAATAGAGCTCAAACTTTTCATTGCTACAAATTTATCGAGAAGAATAAGGTATAAGTTGAACTAACATATTTACAAAGCCTCCATCTTATCCAATAAATTTATTGCATCTGTGAGATTGCTTGGAACTCTTAGCAGCCTTGCTCATTATTTTGTTCGGAAGTACTGGGAAAAAACCTCTTGTATAGTTCTCCTACCGACCTTGATTTCCGGCAAAGAAAATCAAACCACAAAGAAATTCACAAAATATAATAAATAATTTGAATATAAGACATTGCATCAATGTTGGTTCTGTTAATTATGACAGATATTTGGACAGAATATTTTATTAGCTGAACAGATTTATCATGGAATAATTTCTAGGCAAAGGCTAACATTTTTCAAATGTCAGTACCCAAAAATTGATCTCCAGGCACACAATTAAACAAGGCATAATTTTCAATTGTACATTTGTATAATTGTAACTTTCCAGTTAAAATCTCATGACTCCCAAACAAGATGAACTTTATATTGTGTGTATATGTAGTATCGAGATCTGAGAAGCTCCAGGTTTTGAGGAGAAGGATTTCAAGAGAACCCTCCTTCTCCAGATAATTCCCTGCTTGACTACAGATATTAAATAACTCTCAACTAGCTTCATATTAATTTACATCCTTCTGTGCTTCACAAGGGAGGAGACAACAAATGGTTGAGAATTGCTGAGAAATAAATATATTAAAGACATGATCAGAAAGTGAGGTTCTGTGTATGGTGGGTAACACATTAGGGAAAGTAGGCTTGGTATATATAGAAAAACCTAATTTGTTTCAAGCCATCTTTTATTATACAAAGTGATAAGGACATAAGAAATCTTATTCTTCCTTACTTCTCCTGCAGAAGCAGACATTCTGTTTTTTCTATTTTGTTTCCAACTATGCAGATCCAGGCAGTATTAGAAGTATCACCCAGACAGGTGGAAGCAATGGTCTTGATTTTTATATTAAACTGTTTTACTTATGTACAATGATGTTTTGGACAACATTAGAACACATTTTAGCAGACGTACAAGTCCCCACTTTTACAAAAGGGAGAGAGAGCTATTAAATGTACATCACAAATTTAAAAGTAAGCAGCTGGCTGACAAATCTCTCCTCTGCTGATTCTTGTCTTGTTAGCTTTTTTGTAAGTCTCCCAAGAGTTTCTTTAGCTGCACGATGTGATATTTCACTACTGCTATTTTCTACTCTTGCAGCAAAACCTAGTATTTCATTGTAAACAAATAGTGTTAACACTTGTGATGCTTAATGTTTTGTCAGTTTGCTCAGCAAGTGTGAAGAAAATGCAAACACTTCCAAGCCTTTTTTCATGCTGTCAGACTTTGCTAAGTCAAGGAGATCTCCCAAATGGATGGTCTTGTATGCTGCATTTAGATCATTTGCTGAAAAATTAACAGTTGAAATTCATGCCATTCTAAAAACAGCAATACCTGCTTAGTGAAACCTTTTTTTTTTTTCCACCTGGAACAAGTAAACATTTTTTCTTCACAAGAAGTTTATAGGCTATGGACACATTTCTTAGCCACAACAGGCTTGCTTCCCAGAATGGCTTGCCTTCCTTGCAGCTCTGTGAATGGCTTCCCAGATATTCCTATGCCTAATTTCCTGTAAACATAGTTTATTTATATTTTGACATAAAAATCTGTGCATTATCTACCCAAGCCCAGATTTTTCATCAATATTCATATATTTCACCACTTCATGTAAACAGCCTTTTTTGGGGGGGGGAGGAGGGAAATGAAAAAATGTATCAGAATGAAATGTTTTGCAAAATATGAATTTTTTACTGTCTTCCATAGGTTTTGTTCATACATGGCTCTTAAAACAAGAGCTAGAGGTGTCAGATAATTCATGAATAGCAGATACATTATCCAATTGCAATAACTTATATTAATTTAACAAAAGGGGATAACCTTAGGAAAAGTTGATATGCACAGTCCCTGCTGTGCAGGCTGACACAATCTTAGGAGTTTATATAAAGTACTTAAAGAAATAATCCTGAAGCTTACTGTCCTTTGATTTCAGAAGGTGCTTGAGGTGCATTAAAACCTTGAAAATGTAAAGTTCAACGTATTTAACAGGTATCTAATGCTTTTTGACAAGGCCTATGATATTCACACTGGCCTCTGGCTGCTAATCCAGAAGGTTATGGGTTTCCGTAGATCATATCTGCAAGCCCCGTGCAGCTGTCTCAGATGCTCTACTGCACTGCAAATGGCAAGAGATGGTTATATTTAAGCAACTGAATCAAGCCAGTAATAATGATCGGATACATCTTTTATCTTCTAATTTAAAGCTGTAAACGAGATGGAAAATACCATGTTGTTCTATTTAGTAGGACAGACAAAAAGGATGCTCAATCTTGGGGTTGTCCACCTGTGAGCGGCTGAGCGCAGTGTTTGGGCCTTGGGGTGGGGGGTGTTGTTGTTTTTTGTTCTTTTTTTACAAGTCCGTTTATTTGGGGTTTTTGAACAATTCTTCACATATTGCACTGGCGTAGTCCAGTCAAAAGTATTATAGACATGGTCAGCATTGTACTTAAAAAACCCCACATATACAATCCTCTTCCCTGAACTGATCTGAAAATTTTCAACAAAAGTCTGTGCCCTTCCTAGTGCTATGCTAATATTCAAGGCAGCATAATCAGGACAATCATAGAATCATAGAATGGTTTGGGTTGGAAAGGACCTTAAAATATCATCAAGTTCCAACCCCCCTGCCATGGACAATGGGCCAATTGCTACAGCATGTTTATATTAGAAGCAGGAGATGGGGCTTAAAATCGTATATAATTCATTCATTTTTAGCTAGCTATTGATTTTCTTACAAATACCTTAAATTAAAACATTGAAGCTGTCTGTCTTTTATTTTAGCTATAGATTAGCACAGTTTACATTTCACTTCATGAAATGAGTTCACAGCACATGACAAACGTTCTGATACTTTATCCATAACAGATGAAGTGGGCTCGGAGGAGATGAGCGGCAGGGTGCTGGAGGGGGCAGCACTCAGTGCTCCATTATTGATCTCCAGAGGGGGGAGAGGTAAATAACTTGCTGGTGGCGTCAGTCAGCAACTAAACATTACTCTACACATGCAGAACAGGCAAAAGGTGTGAAAAAAGCGAGGCAAAAAAAAAAGATTTCGCCACAGGACACTTAATCCTGCATAGGATGTAACAGGGACATGAAAATTAAGAAAGGACTTTTCTTAGGAAGCACCTAATCCTGGATGCAAAATTTATTACCTACATTACTACATTACATATACAATACCAATTATTTTGACAAAAAATTTCAATACCTTCTGCACTGCTTTGAACTATAGGGTAACACAGATTTTTATCGCATGTGCCAATTAATCTAGAAACCAGAAATGAAAGGCATCTGAAATTCCAACTCATATTTGAGTGCATCACGTAGGAATCCCTTCCAGACAAACATGAACAGCTTTAGCGGATACACTCTGTTTAGCTCAGATTTGACACTTTTTGAATGTAGCAAAACAAACTTACGAAAAGACTGACCCATGAGGTTTAAAGAAAATCTCTCATTCTAGATACTTTATTTTTAAAACTTTTCTACCATTGCCATGAATGTTCTATACGCGACTGTGTTTTATACACCAATTTACTTTTGGTTAAGGTTTTATGTTATTTGCATAATGAGAAATTAGTTTTACCAGACCAAACACAACACAGTCCTTGCAGGACAGGGAGAAAAATGAAGAAAACATATTCAAGAGAAGTAACAAATCAATGTTAGTTAAAACATGGGTCAAAACCAGGCAATTGCAAAATGTTCCAGAAAAAAACTCATTAACTCTGGTTAAAAAGTCTCAGTTGCTTAGGGACACACAGAATTTTATTACTTGAACTATGTAATAAACTGCTCCTAGTAACCTCCTTGATGTAACAGATACTAACCCAACAGTATAAACATATAGAAAATAAGGAAGGGTATCAAAATCAAGCCTCCAAATTGCAAAGTACCTGAGGTAAGCACTAATTCAATCCCGGCCGAGGTCTCCAAACACTATGGGACTTAGTGATAAATTTCTTTTCCTAAAGAAAGTAATTCCAAAGCTAAGAACCTACTGCCATTCCTACAACTGATTTGAAACCCCTCAAGCACATACTAGAATAACCTGGTGAGGGAAATAAAAGACATCTGTAGCAATGTATTTCCAGGCCATTTACCTAGGCTGATGGCAACTAAACTGGAAGCAGACTAGTAACTCCTGCAGGGTTTAGTACACAGAGAGTATTCAGCAGCCTCTGATGCCACACAAAGTTTCCAACATCTATCTTAACTTATTAACAGATAGAAAACATTGCAGGAAAAAAAAAAAGCAAAAATTATACCCAATCACTTTTAATTAAAACACTTCTTTTCACATTTATAACAAATTGCTACAACAGGAGCTGCCCAATTGTGTCACAGACATCTTTGTTACGTAGAATATTTTTAAAACAAACACTAAAAGTTTTTACAAGAGAAACAACAAAAAAAATTAATATACAGGCAAATTTAATTTCTTGCTTCCTGCTGGGCTTTTGGTTTGTATGTTTTTGTTCTGCTTCAAAATGATTTTTAAACAGACTTGGATGTCCCTTTACATAACACTGTCAGTGTGAACCAGATTTATTTGTCCAATGAAGTATGCTTTATCAGAACATTCATTACCCTTTTTGAACATAGTTGAGTCAAGGATCAGAAAGCAATTTTCCTTCTTTCCTGTTCTCAAATGTATTATTTTTTTCTAGTGAGGTTAAGCAGTGCTTTTTCAAATTCCCTGTGCTTGATGTGTCATCTGTCGATGACTCAAGCCTGTTGTGGGGGAACTCTGAATACAAGAATGGTCCCTCACTTTGAAAACTTTTAAAAGGAATGCTTTATTGCTTCTATAGGGGAATCTGAAACATGCTCTCCTTTTATTTGCAGATGTCATGGCCATACCCATTGATACGAGGTGTTGACTTTGTACACAGACTCTTCAAATATTCATACTTCCACCATGACTGCATTGCCTAACTAGTTCTGTTTTGAAAGACTGAAGCTACGACATCAACACGAACATACTGGAATCTCTTTGCATTTTTAGAAACATCTGCTCTACATGTCTCTGTGCATTATATCTACATATTTACTGTTTAAGAAATGAAGGTGTTACTTTGCTGCCAAAAACTGACGCATGCACAGGACATTACTATTTCTGACACACTGCAGATGGAGTGCTCTCAAAAGCACAGCTTAGCCTTTGCAGCCATGTGTAATGGATGCATACCCATCTTCCTGATAAAAACAACTCTGTGAAGTCAATGTTTAGTCTGCCCTTCTGCTTTTCACTGAGTTTTACTTCTAACAGCTGCTTTCTAGTTCACATAAAAATACTACTGATAACCTAGGGAAGAGCTTTGCATCTAAAACTTGTACATGTTTTTCTTACTGATCAGCTTATCCCCTTCCTTAATTTAAGGGATTTTGAATTCACAGTTCCATCATCCCAGGAAAATATCCTGATCAGACAATGACAGGCTGGATAGGGGTACCCTTTATGACTCTTACTGTGAAACTGCTCCATTATGCAAAGAAGTATATACCATTCACAGGGAGAGAATAAAAAAGCAAGAGTATGAGTCCCTTCATAGTGGTTACAACTTTTAGCTACAGGTTTTGTAATTTCTAAAAGCCCTTGCATCCTTTACCTTGCTCAAAGCATAAAATAATAGTGAAAAAAAAAAAGGAAAATGCTCAAGCATTGGCACGCATTGGGAGACTTTGGCGGGGTAGAGGAGCAGGAGGGAAAGGATTATCACTCTCCCAAGATACCCAACTCATTGCTACAGGTGAGGCAGCAGTGAAAATGAGGTATTCTTATTTTTGCCCGATCTATCCTTTAATTTCTCAAATTCTGCCTCTTCTCAGTGAGCAGTCTTTGCTAGACATTTTTGTTCTTGGGGTACTCCAATTGCAAAAGGAAATGCTGGTCCCATTTAAACATTATGTTGTTATTTTTAATTAATCTGTTAAACTAAATTGTCACTTAAAAGAACACATCTACTGTGTATCATCTGAAAAGCTGAACTGATTCAGGACATAGTCCACAATATCTAAAAAAAAAAAAAATCTTAATCTCAAAAGTTTCAGAATATATATGTAGCTACGACTGTAAAGTATTTTACACTAAGTACATAAATACCTCCGTGACCACTATATGGAGGGGAACTCATAAAGAGGAACGGGTGATATCTCAGCATGGAGATTCTCCTGTGCTCTTTTACTTTCACAGCTACATGTAAGAGACAAAGAATAATCCAATTGTAAACATTCTTTTCCTAAAAGCTATTCCTGCAGTGTTAAGGTTCACGTATTGTGTCCGATACACGGAAAGTGAGAGCAAAAGACTATCAGTGTTTCAGGACAGCTTAGGAAAAAATCCTTCTGAGGTGAGTCTGTGACCATTCCCTGTTACTGTGCCTTGGTTCACACTGTGGAGCAGTACCAAGGACCATAAACTGGATTCTGTCTGGAAGATGTGCTGCAGGACCTCACCACAGGTGAGCAGGTGGGCAGGCAGCAGCCCATGGGACTGGACTAGAGCTAGGCTGAAAAAAAAAAACCCCAATACATGCATAACAGGGACGTCAGGCCTCAGCACCAGCTGTTTTCCTCTGCAGATCCATTCCTATGTATCCACCTGCTAACGCAGAAGTAGATCAGCTGCCTGCCAGTATTAACGTACCATGACTAGCATTCCTTGCATGTGCTCATTCTTTCTTTTTGTCTCTCTCCCTCAGAATCAGGCAGAGAGGTTGCTGCTAAATAGCACAAGCACTCTCTCTTCAGTGCCTGAGCAATCTGTCTCTGTGGTCTTCCGGCCTTTATGAGCCCAAGGATTTGGAAAATAAAACTATCAACTAAGCCCAACTAAATCATATCGTACAGAACAAAGCAGAGACAGAACCCTGGCTGGCCCTCTGCATTTGGAAACACAGCACTGTGCTTGTACCACCGATACATGGAAAAAATAAGTGCTTCTCTCAACTCACATTTTTTTTACTTTCAGTTTTCTTTCAATAAATAATACTGAGTTAGTGTAGATGCTTTTTAAGATGGAGAAGAATGAAGCAAAATTAAGTGGTATTGAATATCAAAACACCACTTTAGCTAAGCAGCAGGATGTTTAGATCCTTACTGAAAGCTTATCTGAACTACTGGAAGCTCCTTGACTCTGCAAAATCATGCAACACATCTTAAAGCAGGTCAAATACTAGGCACTTTAGCTGCCAGGAATTTCTCATCAGCAAAAAGAGAGGAGGAAAGAAGGTCTCCCATCATTTCAGAACCTGGGAAAGGCTGTGCTACAGTCAGATGACAGTGGTATTGGATATTGTTTTATCTAAATTTTTCTATCAAATTTGATTACACATTATTAATTTTTTTAAATATAACTAGCTTCTGTTCTTCTTTTTAAGCAAGACTTGTGTCTAGTTTCAAAAGTATTCTGAAAATGCAATTTTATGCATGTTTATGAAAATCATTATGGACAACTATGTGTACAGAATATTTAATTGCATGTATGCACAAGGATAATTTCCACTGTTTGCATGTACACATCCCTAAGTGTTTGCAAGAACATTCATAATATTTGGACATAATTTATTAGCTGGACAATTACACAAATTATATATTTGTATTTTGAATTAGTCCTTTATTTTTGCCACTTTCTGTGTAATATTTGATCAACTCATTAAGAAACATGAAGATTAAAATTCAGGAGTGTCTGGATGCATGCCTGTAACACTTAATTAGTGATTGCTGAAAAAAAGATCCGAGAATTATCATACTGCATAATGGCGAAGATCTACACAGCAATAAAAATATTCTGCACAATGTTTTAATTCAATTCACTACCTTTGGTAAACTTAAACAGGTGTAGAAAAATATTGGATTTTGCATTATGTCAGGGTTTCATTTTAGAGTTTTCTTTACAAATGTTACAAGTCATTTAAAGAAAGGAATAAGTGTCACAGTATGAAGGTGTAATATTACAGATTTTTTTCACAGCCTGCTGCAATATCTTCAGTGTATATTAAATATTTAAACATGTATACCATACATTAAAAAACAGAGAGCAGCAGAGGATAAAATGCAGCACTTCTGGTAAAAAGATACAATACAGGGCATGAAGGCAAGGTAACGGAGTAAGTGTGAATCATCCTGCTAAGATGCTGGAAATGTTCAAAGGGTTAAGGACGGCAAATCACATTTTGTTGCTATGTGCAGCAAGGATAAAAATCTACTGGAACCCCCTTTAATAGGTGAAAGGTGGTCTGAGCCAAAACGCACATACTGACGTCCAACCCTTCCCCAGAGAATCAATGATGGTTTTTTGTGTGTGATCAATGTAATATTCCACAGCTAAATTTAGGGACTCTGCATCCTATGAAAATGGCACCTCTCTATGACTAATTAACAATAAAAAATTGTGGTTATCTACAGGTTTAATTATTTAATCTCCAAGGTTTTGATTAACTTAAATCTTTTCAGAAGAGCATATGAAAAAAATGCATTGCTAATGTTGTTTATTCAGAAGGGATTCTGTAATTTTCCCTAGTCAGCTTGTAAGATTACACCATCTTTGCTGTTAACTCCCCTAACCCAAGCAACATGCAGTGTGAGACAGACTGCTAATGAACCTGTTTCACTGTGTCTGTGTATTATTTGGCTAAATCATCAGCTATGCCTACGTGACTTCTCCTTTTTATTTTGGAATGTTAAAGACTTTAGCAATACAGAGATCATAAGATTCAGTGTTTGGTTTTCATGTGTCAGAAGAAAGCCGAAAAAAGTGTGAAAACAGATGTCTTTAGCCACAGTGATGGTAACTGGTTTCAGACATATTTTATAAAGCAAACAAATCTGCACACCCAGGTCCACTCTCCTCTCGGTACTGGCACTGCATCTGCATGTTTACAAGTCATCAGGGGACATATGTTGGTCCACTGAAGTCAGAGGGAGGTTTTTTTTTATACCTGGGGGGCCTGATTTCACTTTTAATAATTCATTTGTCACACAGGCTGAAGTATTCGCAGTGGTACAGTGGGTGGGTATTGTGCAAAGGATGAAACAGAAAAGAGACACTCTCACCATAGAAACTCTTCCAGGAGCTAGCACCACTGTAGGTCCTGTTTGTTCCAAGCACTCTGAGGATTCCCGCCTATATGCTGTTGCTCTGCCCAGAAGTGCATAATAAACATAATTTAAATGTAGATTTAAAGGAAGAAACAGACCCAAAACTCAGGGAATCAGAGTTCAGTTCTCAGCTCTGACACCAGCTTGCTGTAAAACCATGAGCTAACCCCTTTTGGCTCAATTTAGAAACATTAGTAAGAGAAGTTAGCACGTGGAGATTTTTGAGAGTCTTGCAATTCATATCACAGTGAGAAAAACTCCATGAAAGTCTGCTTTTGGAAATATACTCTGCGCTCTTCCTCTTTTTTTCCCCCTAAACCTTATCCCCCATTTGTAAAATGGAAAAAAAATGAAGGTACATTATGAAAATTAATATTTTTATATCAAGTACTGTTCTTAGTATATTTCTGCAGGAAGAAGCCTACGCGAGCAAATAGAAAAAATTTTCAAGAACCGATTAACCTGTATGCAGGAAACAAAGAGACACTTTATTCAAATACCTGTAGAAAAATTCTGTTTGTATGATTTCAGAGGTTCCTTGTGATTCAGGCAGACGTGATCTCCCCAGCCAGAGAAGTTCTGTAGCTTTATCATTAAACCAACACAAAAGAAAAATATTTTGGTCAACAAAAGTCAGGCTTATCATTTTCACTATCAGCGAGTTAGCAACACATAGACAGCTGGAGTGTTTCACACTTCAAATTCGTTGTTCCAAATAAATGATAAATTTTGACCAATAAGTAGGCTACATATGGATTCCCCAACACATAATAAGTATTGTGGCTCTCCAGTGATATTTTTACAGTTCTAGAGCTAACACTTTCTGGTTCATCTATAACTACGGGCCAAGTTCTGATACCATCATCCTACAGCATAAGATACATGCATACCTCTCCGGCTGTTACACACACTCCTTTACCCACTGTCTTGTATTAAATATTAAGGTTTTGTAAATGTTCATATTGCCACAAAAATATTGAGCTTGTGATCTTATCAGGTAAATGTAAAGAAAAAACATTGAAAACACTTTTCCTATTGCAACAGGCATGTAAGCAAACAAATCAAACCTCTTCTCAGACCATACAGCTCTGCCTTGCCTAGAGAAGGTAAGAGACTAGCTGTCGAGATGATTGCAATATTATCTAATCTCTGCTGAAAAGTGTGAGGACTCGTTTTCACTAGCTTTCTGCACAGTGTCCCTTCACAGACAGACTCCAGATGCCAACATTTCTCTAGAAATAAAGTTTCAGGGCCATTTTATAACCACATGGACTTCTGGTGGACAAAAGAGAGCCATTCACATATGCCTCCTCATACAGATAAATAAAAAAGAATTCTGGTTTGTTCCATGAAGAAAGAATACACAGAGAACTCTCTTCAGCCTTCCTCTCTGTACAGTATTTTCTATGAAACATTAAAACAAGCTGTAGTGACTGAAAGGCATGGAGGCCTCAGTCCTTAGGGCGAGCAAACACCTGTAAATGCCACTGCCTTCAAGGGGTTACTGATCATTAGGAACTCTTGACTACCACACAGTAAAATAAGGAAGCCATCTCTATTGCGCTTGAACATGTACAGGTGCCTTAGTTTTTTGAAATCCTGTAAATCATCTGTGCACACAATAGGATACAGTTGAATTTTAGCAATGCTCAGGTATGTCTTAATTGGGAATGCCAGCCACTGCCATTTAACCTATTAAAGAGATATATCCTGTCAACATGCCTCTCAAAAAAAACCCAAACCAAACCCTAAATGTAAAAACCAGCCCCTCCAAACCCCCAAATCTTTAAAAATCTACTTAAAGGTCTTGTCAGGCCCACTATCTCAGGTCACAAGCCAGGGAAGTTAGATACTTCTCTAACAGAGTTAATATGATGGAAAGAATGAAGACCAGAAGGACAGACAGAAAACTCCTTTGGGAGATATTCAAATATTTCAGAAACTAGGTAACAGATTCAGCTCTGACTAAACAGGAAGGATGTGTGTGGTAGACCCACCAGAACACCTACAGTTGAAACACTGGAAGACAGCACATGCATTTGATAATTTGCTGAAGGTTTCTAGGTAGCAGAATTTGTAGCTGTAGTTAGTCTGCTCTCAACTATGGTTTTTGAAATACGCAATGACGAAGGCTAACATAATGAAAACAAAATTAAGTGAATTACAATTCTTGTATGCAGGTTTTTTTCAGGTGTTTACTCATTTAATGCCCCTGCATGCCCAAATGCTTGCTGATTATTCCCAATAGAGCTCCATTCCAAATCTGTGACACAGAGACAGAGAAAGTTTACTTGACCTGTCCAGAACATGGCTTTGGAGCAAATTATTCTTCTGTATGTTCAATATTTTTGGAAGAAAATTGTCCAGGCAGCCCTGTCTATTTATGTTCAACATTTTTGAAACAATTTTTAATCCAACTGAAGTAACAGGTGACTGCACTAAAAGAAGAAAAAAACCCCACACCTAAGCATGTTCATAAGCTATTTTTCAAACGACTCTGCCA
The DNA here is from genome assembly GCF_000699245.1 of Pterocles gutturalis. Lineage (NCBI taxonomy): Eukaryota > Metazoa > Chordata > Aves > Pterocliformes > Pteroclidae > Pterocles > Pterocles gutturalis. The sequence continues at coordinate 99,243 of NW_010097660.1, forward strand.
TGTTCCTGACAAAGAATAGGCAGCTTTCAGGGTGTGTATAATATCCATACAGTGAATGAGGCTATAGTCCACTGGAATTCTGCTTCGTTTGAAGCAAAAAGGAAATATGCAGGCTGAAAATGTAAGAAATTGCAGAAGAATAGAAAACTGAAGAACAGCAGGATTAGGTAACTTCCAAGGTCACATACAACAAGCTTCTGGCACAGGGAGAAGAATCTCTTTTTGGTCTCCTAAATCAGTGATCAAGGGGAAGTACAGAAAAATATCTGTCCATGTAGTACAAGGAAATACTTGTCTTGCCCTTACAGCCCAGCTTTTTGTCTGTGTGCTTACTGCTCTGCCCTGGGCTTCCACACTGCTAACATGAAAAATCAGTCTTGAAAACAGAGCAGCTGCTGGAGTAAAACTGGTTACACTTCCACCCTTTCCACAGGTGTTACAATCCACTCTTCCTTTCCTCAGACTAGTTTCTCTAAATACATTCCGTTTCCATTTAATAGATTCAATGGAAAAATACGTAAGTCTTGCATAAACAACACTTTTAAACAGTCACAGGCAAGTCACATTTATTTTTCCCTCAAGATAAAGGCTTTCCCTATTGTGCACAAAGTTTCTAGACGATGGTCTTCAGGCTTGCTTTTAGGATTTCTGAAAAAAAAGTGAAAAGACACTCTTGAACGTCAGGGACATTTAGTCACTTGATTAGAAGTAGCCAGGAAAATTTCATTATATTAACTGTTTCCTGACCCACAGCTCAAAATAATGCGTCCATGGAAGGTGAGAGTACAACACCACATCCAGGAATTAATACTGCTTCTGCAATTCTGAGGAATTGCCTTACCCAATGTGATTTAGAGCAGTCACCAGGCAGACAAGGTTTGGGGCACCTTACAGCAGCTACACAGCACCTCTGCAAATGCATGATGCACCTTTGCTCTGAGAATCCCTTTTCCATGCTACCTCAACATTTCCTCCCCTGAAAGACTGAGAGGCAGGAGAAATTTTGCAGAATATTTTTGGCTGCGGGGACACAATGAATGTGGCTCTGTACCTATGTTATTCTACTAACACAAAAACCACTATTACTGACCAAACGTCGTTTGTAGCTTGCAGCATGCAAGTGCAATTCCACATTCACAATGCACCATTACTTATTCCTGGCTGTTGATGCTAACAATACATCGATTGACCTGTGTGATCATAGTTCTGCCCTCTAAGGGTATCTGTGGCTGTCCAGTAAACAAATTAAGTGAAATGAAAATAAATAAATTAAAAAACCTAAACTAGTTTTTGAAAGACTACTTGTAAGCATTCTGTTAGTACTTTTGTCATTGCAGGCAACCAGAGTGTAAAGTTGGTAAGAAATCCAGCAAGCCCTTGACGTCAGTTATTCCTCATTTGGAATAATTTAAAAAATCTTTGACTTATGTTCATGTACTGATCATTGATTAAACCACAGGGATGTTTCCTCTGGTGTTTCTTTGCCCTTATTACTATAAACAATGTAGTACTTTTCCAAACCACTTACTTTCAAGACTCTGTGTTTTGTCTATTAATAAATGCATCCTTATACTTTTTGTTTTTCATTAATACCTAGAAGACAGCTGATTTTCTGACAAGCTCTGGATCTCTGAAACACTCATCAGCAATAAGTTACGTTTATTTCTTAGTTGCACTTGAACATTAGAATTTATGCACAAAGAATAAATTGCTCCTCTAACAGAATGTTCAATTTTTGTATCTCTCCATGTAGTTACACATTAGTCACTTGGCATTTTCAGTTAAAGGAATATGTTCACTTAAATAGTAAGGAAAAAACAATAGCAGACATACACACTTAATAGGCAAGCAGCATGCTTACTGCTGTAACTAAGGGACTTTGGATGTCATAAGAAACCACTGATGTCTGCTTTCGTTCACACAGTGCACACAGTGATTTTAGACAGAATTAATTTATTTCAGTGTCTTTTATTAAAAGCAAAGGAAGGGTTCAGTCCACATCTTAATAACCTGTGAGTTATTATTTCAGCTGTGTTCAGTGAATATCGCATATGTATGCCTGGCTTTCATTTTCTTCACAGCACAGAACACAGTAACATGGACTCCAAGTTTCTTTTCAGTCTTTCTCCATACCATTCTCAACAGCCATTGCTGTTTCTTGCTAGCACCCATTAAAACCCTTAAGTTGCCTCATGACAATTGTTTTTCAAGGCAGAAAAAGTACATGAAGTCTGAGGATCTGTGGACACTACAGCTGCTAAGCGTAAGCAGGTCTGGTAGGTCAGCTATGAACTGCACGAGATGTCTTGTACCGTGTGCTGAAGCTAAACCTGCGGGTGTCTGCTCAGTGAAGATGGGAAACTGATGCAGTGACTGGTCACAGAATCAATGTAGAGCACTGCACAACTGCGAGCTGGCAGACTAGCAGTTATACATGTCTGCGGTCAGGTCACACAGTAACATGACCAGCCTGCTACCAGCTCAACCTGAGCCTTTCAGGAGGAGGATCATGAAGCACAGCAATGTTTACATTCAGACATTGTCTGCTATTGTTTCTTGCTTCTCTCAGGCATGTTCTAAACTGTGACAAGGAAACCCTTTAAGCTTCTTCACACATCTTTTTTCTGTCTAAAAGTTGTTGAAGCATGAAGTGACTGCTACTAGGAGGGTTCAGGACAAGCAACTTTGTGTACATGATGACAGCAGTTATTGCAGGTTCTGAACAGTGCATTCACAGGTCTTCTGGCAAGACTTGTGACCCCAATGAGGGGGCCCACAGTGGAGCAGTCCATTCCTGAAGGACAGCACCCTGCGGAAAGGACCCATGCTGGAGCAGTTCATGAACTGCACCCTGTGGGAAGGACTCACACTGGAGAAGTTCCCGGAAGGGTGTCTCCCATGGGTGGGACACTATGCTGAAGCAGGGGAAAAGCATGAAGAGTGGAAGAGACAACATGTGATGAACTGACGACAATCCCCATTGCCCATCCCCCTGTGGGGGGGAGGTGGAGAAATTGGGAGTGAAGTTGAGCCCAGGAAGAAGTGAGGGGTGGGGGAAAGGTGGTTTAAGAGCTGTTCTTATTTCTCATTACCCTACTCTGATTTGATTGGTAATAAATTACATTAATTTCCCCTAGCCAAGTCTGGTTAGCCCATGATGGTAATTGCTGAGTGATGTCCTTGTCCTTATCTCAACCCATGAGTCTTTAATCTTATTTTCTCTCCCCCAATCCTGCTGAGGAGGGGGAGTGACAGGCTTTGATAGACACCCGACAGCTAGCCAAGATCAACCCAATACATCATCTACCTATCAAGGTATCATCAATTACAGTAGCATAGCTTTGGAATAAAGTCAACTCCCCTTGATACTAGTTAAGAGTTTTGCCATTTTTTCCAAAGATACAAAGTGCATGCTAGTCATATGTCAATGGTAGCTACTATTAAATTGAAGAGGTCAGCATATTGAAATGTGTACTGAATGGTATTACCTGCACTAAAAGCTTTCCTTGTGAATGTGTATACGTCACCTCCCCTCCATGACCCCACTTTAGGGGTGAAAAAAACTCCCTAAAAACAACAAAAAAGGCCTGGAAGAACTGGGAGAATTAAAACATAACTACAAAGTATATCCAGAGGAAAACCTAACATTTTGAATCACTCCTCTGAGGAAGCCTTCTTCTCTCAACTCTTATGGCAGCATTCTTAAGTAAAGCCCTTACAGTTCTTCTACTTGGCCTTGTTGAAATCATCATTCCTGTTGCAGGAAGGAGAGCAAAATTATTGCTGTAAAATAAAAGACCATGGATGAGGAATGGAAATAGACCTCTCTGTTAACAGCCACACCACAGTCAATGGAGGTTGCTCTACAGAGAGCAGCACGATGACTTCCTTCCTCACTGCTCCCCATTTCTGTTCCTCACCTCCTGATACTTGTTCAAAATATTCCTCTCTGAATGTGCTGAGTTTTGTTCCGTCATATACGGTGTGTAAATTCCAGCCTACCAAACAAAAACAGGATCAAAATCTAAACTGACTTATTAAGCAAACACACCTCAGGAGGTTATTCTGACAAACAGATTTTTATTTTATTCTTTCATTCAGTGGACCCACAAAGCATGGAGAACTAGCATTAACTATACTAACAAGTGTGTTAGAGTAACAAACTCATGGGAGTCCTCTTCAACACCATGTAAATTCAAATTCATCGCAGTATAGTGTTGGGTGTGTAACTACTTGGAGGCTCTTCTCTCCCCAACCCCGCTGCCCAACACAATTGCCAAAAATAGTGTTGTGTGCACACCTAAGCAAACACTCAGATTAAACTCACTGAAGGCAACAGAGGTTAAAAGAGAAATACCATTACCATGCAGTGCTACTCCTACACCAACAGCTGGTAAGCCCTCAGAAAAGCATAAATAAACTAATTAGACATAGAAAAATCTTCAGTGTAATGATGCCCATCCACACATTGTACCATCTTCTTTGATAAGCAAGGGAAAAAGGGAATAAACACAATTTCAGTTACAGGCATATGACCTACGCACCAGTGACCTTTGACTAAGTAGTAGGGTACCTTTACATAAAGCTACGTGCCGATGTACGCACACATGCCTGGCTACCCCATTAACTGGGTACAAATTCCATCCATTTCCCTGCACAGCCTTTAAAAAAAAAAAGTTGGTTTTCTTTTTTTGCATTCATAAGAGCTGCAGCAGTCTAAAAAATTCCCAAATGAATGTGTGGGAGCACATGTAACCTGTGTAATAATACTCTGATTGTGATGTTTTCAGTGCCTATAATGGAATGCTGAAGACAAGTCACTGTACAAAGTGAGAGCACCTGTTAAAATTTAATTACAGGACTTCTACATTTGTTTCCAAAAACCTGTAATGCTGTGTATGTTTCCTGGGATGTTTGCATGACTACTACCCCACTTTAAGCTAGAAGAGTAAAAATTCTTACTTAACATTTAATGCATTAGACTGGTGAGAAGAAGGTGAAAAGGGAAGAGTTCTACAAAATTTGAGAGATGACTATTGCAACATCTCCAACTTTGTCAGCAACTATGCGTATGGCTGTATGATCCTGTGTCTACTTCTTTCTGGTTATTAGACTTAATTCTGTTCAGATGAAGGTTAACTTTGTTCACCTCAGTCTCTTCCTTTTCCATTTTTACTACCTTACCACAGCTTGGGCATGGACCGAAGTTGGATGTTCCATTATGTTTGGTATTAGATAAGGCTTTTCACCGAATTATTTTATTCCTCTCCAAATCACATATATTTGCTTTTCAACTCAAAGGTACACACATAAATTGCACAACCATGTCCACAGAGGATTTGGTTTTCAAAAGAAGACACAATACCAAAGCATCCAGTAAGCATGGCTGCTGGCTTCCGTAAAAGCAGAATCAAAATGTAAATGCTGATGATTAGATCTTGTGCTGTTATACAATGATGCAGTTCAGTTTTAATCACCTTATTAGTTGTGGTTTTAGTTTAGGTCAGGATGTCCTTTGACACAGATTTTAATGATATATTAGAAGTATAGACAGTAGTATCAAGAACAGTTTTCCGACTTTTGCAAAAAAAGTGTGAGAATCTAAAGTAAACAAGAAACAGGCTTGGAGTGAATTTAGTGCTGTTGAAATAGCCATGATTTTCTTCCAGCCATACGTTCTCCTAAATTTAGAGATCTGCAAAGTCATAATTATATTTTCTTCTTGTTCATTTAAGAAATATCTTGTATGTTCTTAGTGATGTGTAAAAACCCGTTCTTAATGACCTGCAAATTTTCCAGTGACTGTGGGACACTGCCATTTTGCCACAATGCCAAAACCTACTTCAAGTTTTTCGCAGAGTCATTTACTGCTCAATGAAATTAAAACAAAAGGAGGATTTTAAGTTTCACAACACTTCATACAGACAAGGTTTCAAAACAGAGAGAACTGTGAAAGCCTTGGTGGATCACAGAAAGGAATAACTACAGGCAAGGGCTCTTTTTGGTAGGCACCGTTAATGATCACACAACTGTGGAGGGAAATCTGCCTCCCATCAATGGCACAAATCAGCATAGATCTCCCTACAGCAGAGGAATAGCACTGATTTACATCAAATATTGGACCACTCTCTGTGGTCCACGTTGGACCACTCATCTGCTCTTGAGATTAGGGTATATATTCTACCATTTACTGGCAGCAGTTGGAACATTCCCTTCATCTTAAAAAAGATCTTGGGCATCCCCTACTGTAATCTTTACATTTATAGTAACCTGCCAGCTTCTGCTTTTATTTAAAGTAAGTTCTAATTGTATATGGGATTTTAGGTCTCAGTTTATATTTGCAATAAGAAACAGTATTCTCCTACAGATTTTTCAAGGAAAGCTGAGAAAACGCTATTTTTTAAGAATGCAAATGAAGAGATAGGAAGTGTTGTGGGGTTTTTTTTCTTTTTTTTTAGTGCTGGGAGAATAATAATTTGAAACAAATGGAGACAATGATCAGCAGTACTTGAAAAGAGACATTTTCGTTCATACTTGCTATCATATTTCCACCAGAGACAAAATTATAAAACTTGCCCCATGAGTTCCATCATTTAATTTTTATCATTCAATACTTTATTTTCCATATCAAAGGCATTCACTACTACATAACTCCTGCAGGAATGTTAGAAGATTATTTGCAGAAGACTTTTTTTGTCCCCCTCCCCTTGGTCTTCCATTCTAAGCACGAAATGATGCTGCTAGTATTTGGATTAGCTCCAGGAAGAGGAGTAGACTAATAGCATATGTGCAGGATGAGAAAGGATTATAGACAATGGGATACACTATATGCATATGCGTACTTCCAAAAAAGGTATCCTGCTCTTGCAATACATGCATTTTTACTGTTGCTCCCTGCTGCCCACTCTAATGAACAAGTTATGCTCTTTACCTGTATAGATCCTGTCTTCGAACAGAATTGTGTAGTGAAAATATTAATTGCAGCAACATGCCATAGTAACAGAAGGATTTATCCATACCCCCACTTACACTGTTACTCAGTGACTTAGCACACCAGTGAATTTGTAGATTTAGCTTACTGCAGATTTCATTTCTTGTAAAAGAGAACATCAGACATTTTCCTCTTTCCAGCAGGCTACACTTCCTGCTGGCTCATGTGAGAACCTTGTAAACAACACATAATCTATAGAAATCCCAGAACAAAACATAACTGAAAAAGAAATCCAGACTTTTGACATTGCTGAAACACCACAGTTTGGGGTAAATGAATGGTTCTCTCTCCTCTTTAACATCTCCTGCTCTTTAACAGAATTAATCAGCTTACAGTGCATGGTATTTGTACTTTTCCACCTGGCTACGGAGCAGGAGGTCTGCGAGCTGGAGCCCAACTCATAGACAGGATGCAAGGGAAAGCATTCAATAGCCTAGGAAGTGGATATTTCTTTAAATTGAAAAAAAATAGAGAAAATAAACCCAACAGCTTGGGGTGAGGGAAAGTGAGCTCCACAAGCTGGGCAAAAAGCCCCTACACTCTCCCGCAATGTTCTTGTGGGGTTCACAGAGATAGGAGTTCTGCCCCCCATTCTTCCACCTGATGGGAGCAGGGGCCCAGAAAGTAGCACATCACCTTGTGCCATGTTTTCACTCATTAAGGGAATATGGAGTTTTTCACATATACATCATGTGTTTTGATTGTGATCATCTGACCATAAGAGTACATTAGGGCAAGAATAGAAGAAATTTCAATTGTTACGTTTGAGCTTAACCCATGGTCTACAAAATACACAAGACAAACTATAAATATAGATAACATTGCATTATATGCCCAAGTTGCTCTTCCAGGCAATGGGCAAGTAAGGACGTGTATACTTTACCGTGGGGCTTGTATCTATATATATTGGGTCAAATTTTGCTGAAGACTTTATGATTACTGAATACTATGCAGCATTATGTGTTGCTATAGATCTTTGCTGCTTTGCTTGTCCAGCAAAATGAATGTATCATATAAAATATTGCTAACTCTTTATCCTCGTATTCCTAAATAAATTTTATATACTTAGTTTCAGCATAATTTTTTTCAGGTTTCACAAGTTACTAAAAAACCACAATGTAGTACCCAAGACTGAAAAGGCTAAATTTCAATATAAAGAACATGAAAAGACATGAAAGAAAGATTGGGTAAAGTTTTAAGCCAATGAAAGTATGAGTCATTATTATATAACAAGCAAGTTGGGTATGTCTGATATTTTAAGCCGGAGATAGGTGGAGAGGGGAAGAGAGCACAGAAGTGGGAGTCAACAGGGTAACCGAGGTAAAGTGGGTATGTAAAAGTTTAGGAGCACTAATAGGAACTTATATGTTCCCTTCATACTTGCTTTCCTACACTTTTTTTTTTTTTAAAACCGCAGGTAGAGCTCTTACAAACTAACTCTGTTTTCATCACAAGGAATGAAATACCCATTTAAACCACATCAATGTAATTAATTGTCACTAGGTAGCTATTAGGCAACTTCTAGGTAACTTTGACAAACTTCTTCCATTCATAGAAGACACAGCTGGGTAGAAATTAGTCTCTAAAAATACTTTCACACAACCTGCTTGTTTTCTAGTCACTGTCTTCTTATGTTATGCTCATTCCATCTGTCAATAGATATGAGTCACACATTCGACCTTTCAGTTTCACTTGCGCACATAAATTTCTTCCAATTTCCTGTGAAACAAACACTTTTAACTCTTTAGGGGCTAGCAATTTGCACATATAGCATGCTAGAATGGTTAAGGTAGAAGCAAGCTCTTGTGCTGATATTCTTAGCCTTCCAGCAAAATGAAGAGACAATCTGCTTTCAAAACTGATCTTTGACCACCCTTCTGCCCACCCTACCACTAATGTTCACTGACAAACTAGCAAATGTGTTGAGCTCCAGTTTAAAAACCACAGTCTAACTATATTTTCAAAGAAAGCTAAATGGCAGAAAAGCAGATAAAAGTCACTCGTGACATTACCAGCCACGATCAGCAGATTCACTGAAGGAAAACTATCATTTTACCATTTTAAAATCTGCAGCAGGCAACATTTGGTTCAAAGCTAACTTAAAAATAAAGACTCATGCTTGTCCAAATGCTACCCACTGACATAAATCATGATGCCTTTACCAACAGATCCTATTTTTTTCTCCCCAAGCACAATAAACACCTCCAGTATGAACAGAGGAAGAACATGGCCACAAAGAACACAGCAAAATGTGAAAGCTAGAGCATTATTCTAGAATTTGGGGGTATATTGGCTTACTCTTTCTTTCAGGCACAGTACACAATTTAATCTAATCTTTCAGGGAGCTTTTAAGACAAGGGGAAACAAATAACTATCTTTAACAAGAACAACAAAGCTGAGCTACTGAAAAAGAGACCAAATTCTGTACAGTGATCTGGAAAAGAAGGACAGAGACTTGACATGTACAATTTGCTGACAGACCTCATTTGTGAGCTCATTTAACTCGTTATTGTTGAAACAGCAGCTTAGCAGTGATAACCTTTAACAGAACAGTAGACTCACAGTCTGTTTCCACTAAGCATTACAATGGCGTACAAGGGTCTGTGGTTTGGCCTTATGGTTCCCTTCCAAAATACATCAGACTCAGACTAACTGCAATATTGTCCCATGGAAACTACTTTAACCATCTAAGCAAAGTCCCTTTTCCACTAGTGACTGAGATACATCCGTCTCTAGTAATGCAAGGGCACTTTCAACGGAGAAAATAGGATGCCAAGCCTGAAGTTCAAAGCCCGTGGTTGCTGGAAGGCTGACTGGATGAGCTATGGCTGAGATGAAACTGGAACTGTGCAGGCTCCCATGCCTGTACATCAACGTGAAAACCTAGAGGGATCGGTGAGGTTTCAGCACGGTCATGTGAGAGAAGCGCTTTAGGTAACACTGTAAAATGTGGAAGCACCCAGAAAACCTGCTATTGACTTATGGATGAAGACTGAATTTTTTGACCTTTGGTCTTTGAACCGTTAGCATTGACATAATAAAACAGAATGCATGATCTGTTGAGACAATGTGCTCCCTGTCACTCATTTAAGTTACAGACTAGTCAAATAAATGAACCCAACATGACATCATAGATGGACATATGTGGTCTTTATGTTAAAAATCTTTTCTTTCCTTAGAGACAGCACACATTCAAAGGATTAATTTTACTTTTGTGACTTACCCTCATTGCCCAGTTAAACAAATCAACCAAAGAAAAAAGAACTTTCAAGTAGTACTGACTTCACTGGCAGACAGCAGCTTGTACATTGGTTCCTGAACTGAAGAAAAAAAGAAGACAGTATATGGACAACACCAAATCCAGAGCTTAAATTAGCAATAAGCAATATTAGTCGCTGGGGGCTTTTTGTTTTTTTAAGGGGGGGTGGGGTGGAGTGGGAGGCTTGTTGGGGTTTTTGTTTGTTTGCTTTTTCACAGTGCCAAGAACCACACAAGCTGCATTTGTATACTGATAGTTTGGTCATTAGGTACCTTTAGGCTAAATTAAAATTGTCGTTCTTCACATTCATTAGTTCAGATAAACACTTGCCATTGGCACAGAGTTAGCTGATAGTAACACCTACAGTGCGAAAAACAAGCAGGAGAAAAAAAATCTGTTAAGTGATGGCTATGATTTAACAGGCAGCTTTTCTGTGTCAAAGTCTTTCAAAAATGCTACGATACACAGTCCATTTACAGATCTATACACTGTCTACTCTTGCTTTCTTAGGGCTTCAAATCTCTCGGCATTTTTTCCTCAACTTCCAAAACCATAAATGTCCATTATTGCTCAAATTTCTCACCGAAGTCAACTGAATTCAGAAGATGACTGTCAGAACACGTGTGATGACACAGCAACCTAGCTAGACTGTTCAGTCAGTGTGTGTTTGCCTCTTCACAAAACCTGACCTTATTTTTGGCAAGACCAGATTTTTATTTTACAAGTCAGGTAGAGAAAAGAACAGGACTTAAACACACTGATAGTATAGATTAACAAAGAGAAGTCAATATGAAGATTTCAAATAAATGTTTCACAGGTTATCACTGTCCAAATTTATTGAGTGTTAATTGTGGAACTATGACCTAAAACACAGTCCCTGATTTAAGGCTAATTCAAAATATAAATAAGTACTTTATGTATTTTAACCTGACCTTAAATTAGTTGAAGTCAGTGGGCTTTAGATTAAAAACACTTAAGAGTAAATATGTATTTTAAGAACCTGATATAATAATTTTCTTTAGTTATTAGTAGAGCTCAAGATGACCAGTACAAGTAGAATGAAGGAAAGAATCAAAGACAGTCCACGCTATCTTGACGGGTCCTTCACAAAAAGCAAGTAAGTGGTCCATATATTGATAACAGTGACATTAAGAATGCAAAATCCATGTTTTTAGATTCATACCAGATATGTATTTGCATCAGGTGACTCATCACATGATGCAAATTTTGCAGCAAATCTGCAGAGGCCCAGTGACTACAGTCTTCTTTTATTTTTATCGGATAATTCCTAACTAGGGAAAGCAAAATTTGCCAGGAGCCTTCTGGGTTGAAATCGTTATCTGAGGCAATGTTAATAACACTAGCCTTTACCTCCATAATTAAGAGTATTTTTTATATTTTTTCTATTAAAAGAAGCAGCATACTACATTATTGTAATTTTTCACAAAGTTTCTAAAAAGGTTAAAGTTTAAAAACAAAACAAAAAAATGCAGGTCAGGGTGTGTTCATTCTTTACTGTTAGTTATTTAACTGATAGAACTGGTCCAAAACAATCAATAATTGACAAGTGCTATTTTCAGCAATACCTTCCAACCACAACTACTAGGACATTTATTAACTGATTGCAAACAGGCAAGGAACAACTTGATCAGAGTATCCAGACTGCAACAAATTTCACAAGTTGTTCACTTTCTGCAGGTTGTTCTGGAACCGTAAGTCTCACCAAATGATGCGGAATGGGAATAGAGAGTTTATGATTTAGCATACCAATATGCCCAGATATCTTCATCTGTATGCTGGCGGAGTTTTACAGCTAGAAGCTGCATTAAAATTGATGAAAGACAACGTAACTTCTGTCGGATGACTCTGTGCATCTTTGAGCTGACAAAACAATGCAGCATTCCTAATTTTTGTTTGCAAGAAAGTCTCCCAAATAATATTTTCCCTGTTTTATTAATGAAATGGCTTTGCTCTAAATAACTTAATTTCCTGTTTTGATGCTTTTTCACTGCTTCCACTCTCAGTTCTTTGCATACTGCAGTCATAGCAGGTTAGTGACACAAAATTATTTGCTAAAATTAAAAGGGCATGGGAGACATTTAAAATCCTTCAAGTGGGATATATTATCTTTTCACAGAAGCTCACTAACGTTTGCAGCACACCACAGGACTGAGTCCTTTCAATGCAGATGCATTATTACGTTAAAATAATTTTAATTAACTGCTTCCTTTTACATAGTTGTGCTATCACAGAATACTACTCTGTTTGTCAGGGTCACATTCAGGAGTTTACAGATGTATACGAGAAGTACCCCAGGCAGTAGTTTTTAATCACTAAAGATTTTTCTGTTCATTTTTCAAATGTTTGTTACCAAATGAAGGAACCGTCACTCTTCCAGGGAAGAAGTTCCTATAACAACAATTTGATTGCATTAATGACATCTCTCCCAGCAATGGCACTGAAGGCTGTACCTGCATATTGTCATGTGAGCGCGTATCAAAGATGGACTGCTAGCACAGGTAATGTCTGACCTTTCACCTAAATTCACATTTAGGTGATGCCTGCTTTTTCTTCTAGGTCATAACTTAGAGAACTGAGAACAGATAAAAGGCAAACAAGATAAAAGAGACTGCATGTTTCTTTGCTGACAGAAAAGTGGCAAACTGGGAGGCTGTCTAGGGATCAAGGAAAAAAAAAAAAACAAAAAACTAGAAACAGTTCCCTGCCAAGGGAGGCAAAGAGGAAAAGGCAGCAAGGAAGAAGGTTTTCTTCTAGATTGGCTACCTGATTTATTGCCAAGAGAGAAACAGAACAAGCAGCTGTGAGATATAAACACTACCAACTTTGTTATGGATTTGCAAGGGGTAAAAACAGAGGAGAAGTACAGTGAATCACCTGAGGGCGGGCAAGGCAGATGCAAGTATACACAGATTTGTGTACCTGGGGACAATTTATTGCTCAGGTAATATTTTAGAACACTCGAGATTGAAAGCATTCCCTTTTTTAGAGTCCCAAGAGTCTCAAGACTTTATAATCCAAAGAAAGACATACTTCAGAAAAGTAATAAAGCTGGATTCTTTGGCGGGCAACACCACAGGAAGAAATAGAAAAAAAAACCAAACAACTTTTACTTTTTCAAACACAGATGTCCCTCCCCATTTTGACTTCTCAGATAGCCTTTAGCTGCAAAAGAACAGTTCAACATAAATACATTATTTTACCAAATCCTGTTCTTCTGTTAAGGCATCGTCTCCCAGCATTCCTTGAGTTTTACATCATTTATAATTTTGCAAGCTTCCCACAAATCTCCATTTCTCTTCATCACTTTCTTTCCTACATCCCCTTCCTTCCTTAGAATCAATCTCCTCATAGAATCAATCAATCATAAAATCATTGAGGTTGGAAAAGACCTCAAGAATCATCGAGTCCAACCATCAACATCCAACCAACATCTTGGCTTCCAGGTCTCTCTGCAATTCTGTCATTCCTTGACCTTGCTCACAGTCACTGATATTCTTTGCTCTCAGTTTGAATCCTACATATATCTCCTGTGCATTGACCTTCTCCCCCCACCTTCCTCCTGCTATCACAAATTGCAGCCATCTTTCCTTGAACCAGCTTATCTTTGTTTCTTCAAGGAACAATTCAAGCACATGACCACCTTGTCTAGGGACAACCTCAGCTTCTCTTGTCACAGGATAAATGGCCACAGGAATAATTTTAACAGCTTGCTGGAGAAGGTAGTCTCCAAGTTCGCTACTGAGGTAAGACTTTTCTGTCCTAACCGACAGTATGTACACTTGTTAAGAAAAATAAATCTTTAAATAAGGGATGTGCATGTTTAATAACACATGCAATTTGTTTTATTTGTTTTGCAGAGAAAAAAAAAAAAACCCAAAACACAAACACACAAAATCCCCCAAAATGCAATCTTAAATAAGTGATGTTCAACACTGAAATCCACAGGAGCTTAGTGGCTACTTAATGGTTGGATCCACAAAATAGTTTAGGTTATACAAAGGGAAACCACATAACCCTAAATATTTTTCCTTTAATGTGTCTGAAAAGTACTCAAATACATTTGGAGATTCTGCTGTTATCACCTAAAGGCCACAGTCAGGCAAAACAAAACAGCAGCTTTTGTTTCAGGGAACAAAAGGCTGTCAGACAAATGGGTACCTCTAAAGTCTAGAGTTTTAGCAAAATCAACTGCCTCACCTCTCCAAGAACCCCCACAACCTCCTCAGTCCCTCAAGAGGTGACCCACTGAAATGCCTAGAGGATCTACTTTCAAATATTTTCAACTCATAATCAATTATCCAAGGACTTGTTAAATTTATTTTTAAATACAGACTGTGGTCTAGGTTTGGCGAAGGTGATACTTTTATGCAGAAGAGAAGCTGAATCCTTGTGTTAAAGGAAGGGACTAGTGCACTCTTGACCATGAAGTTGTCTTCTGAACTTTCAGAATGGGAACTGCCTTTTAGTTGTTATCTTCCATAGAGCTCTGGCTCAGAAAACCCAAAGGCAAAAATGGTAATAAAAATAAATTATCAGCTACTTCAGAAGGCAGGGAAGAGCTAGTTTAGAACTTCAGCAATGAGGAACAGTAGTGTTATTCCTCTCAGTAGAAAAAAAAATGCAGCCAACAGAAAAAAATCTAGTTACTCCATGTTTCTTTACAAATTCATTTCATTCTGTGTCAAAGTTTTGCACAACTTCTGTGCCATGTCTTTCTTTGAACGTTCAAATGACCCATAATTATTCACAGCCTTCTACACAGAGAAACAGTAACTCAGACACAGTCAGAGGAATAAAGCTTTTTAAACCAATCTTTAAGATCTTAACTAATACTCATGGAAATCATTTCTCTGTTTTAACAGATCAAGGATAACAAAAGAATATGGAACAAATCAACAATCCAACAGATAATTGAAAAACATCAGCAAAGCTGGATAAATTATGAAAGCTTACCCAAAAGAGGCTTGGCAAAAATGCCCATTCTGTTCCCAGAGTTAGAATTCAATAGTTCAAGCCCATTTCAAGTCCAGCACTATCCTATCACATGTTTTGTTTGTGTAGTTTAAAAGGTGAAGTAACTGGAAAAGTATTAAATATTTTTGTACATCTTGCTTTGGGTCTATAATTCTCTTCCATAAGACTTTTTTCTACCTTAAGAGCCTTATAATGGCCTTCTTCAAGCAATAGAACATCTTTTCTTTAAAAGTCAATGTTACACATATTGTTTGGGTAAAAGTCCAAGGATTAACACTGAGCTTTAACATTGTGATTTATATATAGCTGAACACTTGTCCTTTGGCCTAGAGCAAGAAATGTTAAAAGAAGAGGTGGTAAGGATGAAAATAAATGATTGATGATTAAGCCTGACGTAAGGGTTAGAGCACTGGCTCGGGTTCAAGGCAGCAGAGATACAGAATGTGATGTCCTGAAGATGTACCAGGGCCTAGAAAATCTGCAGTGAGGGAGGGACAGGTGAACCAGAATACAACTGCACATCTATCACCGGTTAGATTTGCCTTGTCACCCTCACTTTAAATTTAGAGTTCATATGGAGGAAAAGGTGGTACTGTCAGAAGCTAAAACCAGAGGTAAGGGCAGTGTTAGGATCAGCTGAAGGACTGTGTTTATAGCAAAGCTTTTTGAATCATTGCAAAGGCCATGTGCAGTAGACAAATGGGTTAAAACATAACAGAGACAGGCAAGAAATATGGATAAATTTGCTGTTTAGGAGAGCACAGGCTGAGAGGAGAGCTGAGTTGCTTGGAGGCCCTGGGCAGCTTAGACAGATATTAGAAATAGAACGTGGTTCATGGTATAGTCTGGCATTTGGAGGTGTTGAAACCAGATTTCAGGGTGATTTATAGTTAGAGCATAAAGCAGCTTGATCCCCAAACTGAAGTATTATTTACTTCATCCTACAGCGATCTTAAAGGAGGTGGAAGACTAAAACTGATGCAGGTTTTTAGAGATAGGCCTGGAGTCTAGAAGCTTAAAATGAACAAAAATCAAAATGCATGGACAACAGCAGTGCTTACTACTCAATCTCACAGGATAAGCAAGGACAATAATAAGGAAATATTTAGAATGAAAGTTTAGTTCAGACATATCTGCAAATAGATTTTAGAAGTGCTAAGAGTTTAGGATGAAGGCTGTGAATAACTTGGGATTTGGATTATGCCCCCTGGGGAGGAAAGGTTCCTAGATTACTAGGCTGTATAGTTTAGGGTGGGAATAGAGATAAAGTGGTGAAATTCAGCAATTAAGAGCTAGATTTATATCACAGTGCTGAAAAGGCCACAGGTCTGGAACAAGAATTTATGCTGGCAGAAGCCAGGATTAAGTTTGAGACAGGCAGAAATCTCTGAGCTTGTCTAAGAAAAAAGTGGCAGCTTCCTTAAGAGATTTAAGGCACATACAAGGTTGTAAACTGGTAAAATAATAGTGTAATAGAGATTTCAAAGTGTCGCAAGGATCAAATATTTTGTTAGAAGACTTAACAATAATGTGGTAAATCTCATTAGCCAGGCAAAAAGATCAGTCAATATTCAAGAGAATTATCTGAGCATCTGAAAGAATGGGAGTAAAAACATTCTTGCTGCCTCCATTTAACAGTACTTATTCTGCAGATGGCCTAATTCCCCAAGATAGCACTCTGTAAGTGGAAAATAAAAACAGAAGTCCTAACAGCACTGTAAAAGTTATGACCCAGAGCTCAGTAAGACTGTTGTAATTAAAACCAAAGTCTTGATTTCTGCATTTGCATGCTCCAGACAATGACTAGAAGCACTACGATATGCAAAAGACTCTTCACCTTTTCAGGAAATATTTATATTAAAATAAACATGGAAAAGTAAATAGCATTATAGCCAAAAGTAAAGAGACCAGATTCTCCCTCTGTCTAGATTAGGTGACTGGAAATAATACAAGTAAAAATGGTAAAAGGAAGCACCGCAGGCAAAATTGTCTGTTCATTTTAAGGTTTGGGTTTTTCTTGAACTTGCAGAAGTGAAAACAATATGCATCATATTTGCTTTCTCCTGAAAGAAGTTACAGATTCTTCTCACTGCTTTTATGCACTTTTTCTGTATTTTATAAGTCAATTTAATATAAGGATAAGCAAATGTCATTATCTAAGTTCTATTAAAAACTAAACCACAAACTTGACTTTGTATTTAAGTCAACCCTAACAGAAAGGATCTAGAAATAATTCCCAGTTAAAAAAAAAAAAGAAAAAGCTAATTTTATTCAAATGTCTTAACATGCAGAAAAGGTTTTATTAATGTTCCAATCGTTTGTGTTCTCCATATGGTTTAGCAATTGTTTATCGTGGAATGTTACTGTTGAGAACTTTTACAGGAATAGTTCTTGATTTGATAAGTTCTAGAATAAGCACTAAAGAAAAGATTTGCACCATCTGAAGTTTAGAAATATTATAAAACTGGAAAATTAAAATTTAATCTTTTAAAGACTATATAATAAGCAAGATGAATTAAAGGAAGGAGAAACTAAAATTATATGAAGTTTTCCACAACCATGGTAGGATTTTTTTTTTTTTTTTTCATTTAAAGACCCAATCCAAAGGTAAAACATTTCAAATTTGTCATATATCAGCAGTCAGGTACTAGAGTGTTTTATTTCAACTGGATGATAGAATAAACAGCTGTATTGTCTGTTTCATCTGTTCAGGCAGCCTTTCTTTGTGAATTCATTTTGTTTACCTATACCACACAGGTGGCTGAAGACTGTTTCAGTGACATAGGCTGTGTACAGCAATCATACCAGATCTCAGCACAAAGGCAGGCTAGTTTTTGATGAATTTTGTCACAGCAATCTGCTGTCTTAGAGCTTTGTCCCCCGTGTCACTTTTTTCCACCTCCATAACATTTAGACAACTGATGAATCACTAGATCTTGTCACCCTATGGTTGGCAGCGTCTCCCAGGCACACTGCGCAGCTGTAAGTGGCTCCTCGGGCCACACAGCTGGTGAAAGAGCATTCAGACTTTCATTTCCTACTAATGCCTTTGGGCTAGGTCACAAGCTGCAGAAACCAGCACAGAAGTTCAAGTGGGTGGGAATCTATAACCACTCCAGCAGCAGCAGAGGTAAGACATCCCAGACAGCACTTTTAGGAATATTCCTCTAGGCATTTACTTTGGAGGTTGGTAAAAGAACCTCCAGCAGTGCTGAAGACCACATTTCCTCTTGCATACACCTGCCACGAAACAGGCAGCTGGGATGGAGGAAGAAGCAAGGGAAGAAAACACTCAGAAGATAAAGTCCCATTTTGTAGATTTTATGAACTGTTTTACTATGTTCCAAGAGGGGAAAAAAAAAAAAAAAGAGTAAAAAATATCAATCTGACAGCTCTGCCTTTTTAAAAGTAAATAGATGAAGTTGCACAAACACCATGCTGCTTCTGTCAAGAGGTTTCCTGGGTAAGCCGATCTCGCTTTTCAGTGCCCATAATAAAGCCTGGGCTGTTGGTGGCATTGCTCCATTAACAGCTGGCTAGTGGACAGTCTGTGCAATGAGAGGTAAACTGACGGACACACCTCACTGATGTGCATTGACTGCAGCTGGTAGAGGACACCATTCAATAGACGCCCCGAGAACTTTTGAGCAACACACCGCTTGTAAGCTTTGCTACTGGCCTCGGTGCTTAAAGCATGGTATGTGCATGTCTGTGGTGACACATTATTAGTGCTAGAGCTGATTAAAAGGGAACAAACTAGGTATAAGAGGGTTAATAACTAAGCAAGTTCTCCAAGACTGATTGACTCACACGGGGCGGGGGGGGGGGGGCTACCATGCCAGGGCAGAAAATAGAGAAGTAGTTATAACCGTATGCTATGTGTACAGCTGTGTGAAAAACAACTCCTTCTTTAAAATGGGGAGATTAAGAGGACAGTTTAGATACTAAGGGTTAGGTGTGGGTTTGTGAGGATCAGATTTAAGCCAGCTTGGCATCTGCCTCCATTCAGAGGTAGATTTCTGTATGTTTTAATACAGAGGTAGACAGAGTTTATGCCTTAAGATTTTTCTCTTTTGACAGAGATGAATACAACTGACAGTATCTACTCCTAAATCCTGGCTCACTAGCAAGTCCATGAACCACTTGAACTAGCACTGTGTAGTCCCATTCGTAAGCACAAGCACAGGACTGAATTTCACTCCAGCTGACGACAAGAAATAACTGTGTATTGACCGTAACTTGACTCGCATCTCAGATGAGACACTGGGTAGACCTTGAACATCTCCAGAGCATTCCTTCAAGTAATTAATTGTTTGATTATTTATCTTATATGGCTTTGTCTCTATTTTCAAAGTGGGAGCCCCAAATTTGAAGGTGCTACCACTCAAGTGAATTCTCTGAGCCAGAACTCCAATATTTATAACCTGCAATTATCCTCTTACCTGGAAACAGAAGGAGAAACAACAGCAAGGCCATGTATTGCCACAAAGCATCACAGAAAACATCAAATCTCTAAAGACAGCCTAAGCCTTCTGACCCCTTCTTTCCACAGTGACAAACACCTCTCTTATTACTTGGTCTCTGAAGGAAGCATTGCTGGAGAAGCGACTTCACACCTGCAGAAATATCTTTGTTGAATAATGGGGTGGGTAAAAGCATAAAATATTTTTATTGCTCAAGTTTCCTCACAGAACCAGTATCTGGCTGCAGGGCACTTCCACCTACAGATAACATAAAAAAGATCCTGCTGTATATATGCTGTCCTCCCCCACTGGGCAGGAGTAATCGCAGAGGGGAATTCTTTAGTTACAACTCTGTCTAACTGGAAGACAGACATCCCCGTAAAACTATGTGTGGGAGCATTTCACAGTGAAACCAAAACACTGTTGAAAGTAAATTCAGTGAACTACTTCTCATGCAGTGCTGCTATCTGAAAATACGAGGATATTTCATTATACACACACAAACCGCCAGACACCGACACCACTGCAGCGCCAGGCTGCCACTGGAGAGCTAGCACTCTTCTTGTCCACAGTCTCCCATTACTAAGGCAGTGGACCAAGTCACAGCTTTGCATGCCAGTCCCAACCTACTCCTTATTGACCCAAGGAGCTGAGGCCAATATGTACCTTGTTGCTTCAGACTCTATGTTACTGTTTTAGTCCAATTAAATTCGTTTGGAGATTACATAGTCAGCTAGCATAAATCAACGTGGCACCCTTGACTTTCAAATTATACCACATTTATGCTGCCAAAGGAGTGAACACAGGCCTCATGTACAACATTGCCACACAAGTGATTAACTTGGGTGCCAAATCTGTTTAATGATAAAAATTCATTGGACGTAGTTGTTTCACGCAGCATAAGTTCAAGAATGGTAATGAAAAGGTCTTACTACAACTACGAGGCACTGCATTTTTAATACAGCCATATTGTTATGATGGTTGGGTACCTGAATGATACCAAAAGTAACATGGTATTGTTTCATTTTTGCAAGTTTTATCCTCAATATGACAAAATAATGAAGGTTTACTCTTTGCCTTAGACCAAGCTGACAAAATTGAAATACTTGATGTTTAATATAATTGATTTTCCACCCACCAGGAGCAATAGTTAAACACTAAAAATCAATGCCAATCTCTAAACTCCTACTTTTTTTGATCACATTTGGCTGTTGTGTAACAAGTTATATTGAAAAGTGTCAAAGTGAAGGGGAAAACGTAGCAAAGGAAATAATGTGGTCAAGACCATCACACCCTTCATAACAAACATTTAGAGCATCAAAATATTAATGACAAAGTAATGCTGCTTGGCAGTAAAACTATATCGGCTGTTTAGGACACTGGCATCCTAGAGCTGGCCTGTATTCCCACCTCATACCAAAAAGAAACAAATACTTCCAACATTACAATTCTGTGAATGTCAACAGAGTAGAATTGAAGCTTTATACTTGTCCCGAGCAAGTCCAGCTACTGCCTATCTGTAATTTATGGAAGAACTACCCCAGAAAAAAGTACACTTCCATTAAGCTTCAATGTTACTTAATTTCTCAAACATTCACAGATGCTCCCACTCAGACTTCTGTGTCTTTGAAGGCATACAGATTAATATTCGCAGAAAATATTTAAAGAAATGTTGATTTTTTAACTCCAGTACCATTACCACACTATATTCTTAGGGCAACTTAAGAGAATGACAGCTGTGTGCATTATGTACGCATTTGTTTATAAGGGATGCTCACTTGTGAGCCAGTTTCACCGCTGACATTCAAGATGCTGTTACAAAGGTAAAAATACTAAAGAAATAACAAACAGGTATTAACTGTTAACATTACAGTGATCCTTTAAAAAATATTAGGTCACACACAAAGTGATAAGCTTTGTGTAAGAAAATACTAGACACTCTACCTGAGTGCATTGCACTGTTTCATCTAGCCAAACCATGAGAAGCTTCAGCTTCTACTATTTCACAATTTTGCAGTGTATTTCTGTATAGAGATATTCACTGTTTCAGTAAAGAAAGCTAATGCTCTCATCACACACTGGACATATTGGCCAAGAAGTATTCCTGGAGCCAGCACAACCAAGTAGAAAAAGTCAGGCTTTTTCCTTATTATCAGCATTGGATAGATGCTTTTCATTTATATATCTCCACATGTTGGAGAGTTCTTTATTAATTCATAACTGGACACAGTTAATTGACTACTAACTGATTGTTCTTTGTTGACCTGCATACTAACTAAAGAGTTTTTGTCTAGCAGAAAACAATCCAAATTCTCTCTCTTTAATCCTCATTTGGATTGCAGCAAGTTTTCTTTGTCCCTCCGGAAGACTTCTCCCCTAAAGCAGGAAGTGCAGTTTTGATGAGCCTACGTTTAATCAGACAGTACACTCTCTGATATACAGGGCTCAACTCTTCTGGTTTCTTACCAATAAATAAATAAATTGTTCCTTAAAGTTGAATGAAACTACTGATGGATTGTGCAGCAGAACTTTCACATTCTTCACTTTTACAGAGTTTTAGTTCAGCCAGATTTATGGAAACCACCACACCGCTGGTGTTTTGCACAGTGCATTACATTGTGGCAATTACAGTAGTAATTAGGCTGTGGGCACACAGACAATTTTAACTGGCTACAAGGATGCTATAGGCTGTCCAGCATATCACAGCCTGAGGAGCTGTGTTAGCAATGTATTTCTCTGT
This sequence comes from Pterocles gutturalis, assembly GCF_000699245.1. NCBI lineage: Eukaryota > Metazoa > Chordata > Aves > Pterocliformes > Pteroclidae > Pterocles > Pterocles gutturalis. Next base: position 121,691 of record NW_010097660.1, read on the forward strand.
GAAACCGCAGTTAGATTGATATTAGAGGTCAAGCATGAGATCAGTTTAAACTAGTTAAGAACATAGTAATGAGCTTTCCTTCACTAAGGTACACTCCTCCAAGTGCTGAGTAGACCTTAAGGAGTCAGTGGTTGGAGGAGGACCATTGGAACTGAAAATTTGCTTTACTCTATACTTTCTATTCTGAGCCATCTTAGCTTCACTGCTAAAGCAAACATACAAAGGTAATATTAACATCCAGTACCATGAAGACATCACCTTTATGCTGCTACCTAGCCAGGAGTTAATAACTATTTTTGTGCATAAGGTGCACTAGAGATTTTAATCATGAAATTATATTATAAATTATAAAATTTGGACATAATACTGTAGTCTGTGATCCACACTGTGTATCCATACTGAAGTACAAACAATTCATGCTGATCAGTTATCATATATATGAAAAATGCTGCTCAAAATAACTATTACGTTACCTGAATTGACATGGAGAAAACAAATCTTTAGTGCTGTAGACATCCCGTCATTCTATGCCATTACTTAATAGATTTAGTTGATTACATAATGAAAATTGCGCAATAATCTTCAGCACTGAGCGCTTCCATCTTAAATGTCTTACTGCTGAGAGCCAGAGGATGGTCTGACCTGTCATTTTCTCCATGCCAAGATCACCAAAAGTCAGATGTCTCCACTGTGCTAGTGAAAACTATAAACAAAGGCACTCCTTGAGCCCGAGAGCAATACTCCCATTAATCTATACAAGGAACTAGGTCAAAGAAGCCCCAAGGCCTCTCTGAACTACATAAGCAATCAGAGGCCCATAAAGGGGATGTTCCAGCAGCTCAGAATCCCTTGTGCAAAATAACAGCCAATTAATAGTCTCTTTTCAAGACACACCCATGCACTGGATGACAGGAGAAAGGACAACGTCCAAGTTGCTGCTTAGTTCAAAAAAACATCCTGTTGGCTTGCTAAGCTAGTTTAGGGAGCGGGGGGGGGGGGGGGGAGGGGGGGAAGTCTGTACAAAAGAGATCCCAATGGACGCAAGAGCCCCAGGCTACCCTTTACTGCCAACTGTAGCAATAGCCAAGGATTTTACCCACCGGAGACTGGAAGGAGACCAAACTAATATCTTAGAATTGTTACAGTCCAATTACTGTTCGGTTGCAATGTACTGCATTGAGTTTTAAGCAGCAGCTTGCATTTAAGTTCTATAACCCACTGTCAAAGTCATGGGACAGCCAGTATTCTCCGACTATGTTTTCTTACAGCAGGTTGTAAGGAATTAGAAATTTAATCAGACAGTTTATCAGAGATAGAGAGGGTGAAATTTATTTTATATGCCACATAGAATCCACTTACTTAAATACTACTAATGGTAAGAGTACATCTATCCAGGAAAACAAAGAAGAAAGAAAACAAAATACAATCGTTTAACTTCAGGCAACATAAACTCCCAACGAACATAGCGTTACCACTTTTTTTTTTTTTTTCTTATAGTCATAACATTGTATAGTAAACAGATCAGTCCTCTAGTCCTAGCACAAAATATGCTGGTTTATAGGAGCACCTGTTGCTTTGCACTAGTACCACGCTCTGCAAGTACTAAAGCTAGCTTTACACCTTCAGAGTACTTTTAAAGAGCCTAGCGTAAAATGCACTTCCACCAAAGTAATACAAAGAATTAGTTTAATAATCATGCCTTAGAGTGTCATCAGCTACATAACCTCTCCCCAGAAAACTTAACCTTGTACCTTAAAACTTTATTTCATGCTGTGCCCAGCAATCACACACCAAGCTCAAACAGGTACAGGGCCTCCCTCTGCCTTCTCACATTACTATTAGTTAGTACACAAAACCTGCCTCAGTTTGGGGACAAAGCACAGAGAGAAATCAGGCAGTAGGAATAATCACAAATCAAGGACTTTAGACATTCTGAAAACTCCACATATTTTTTAAACTGAACTTCAGCAATAACTTGAATGTGTAACAAATAAACAGCAAGCTTGTTGTCCTCAGCCTCCCTTCCCTCCAGTCTAACACATCCCCCTTTTCCTCATGTTTATCTTTCTGGAACACTTGTCCCCTGTTACCCCATCCCATCCCAAGATGCTGTGACACTATCCCTACTTGTAGCAGTCTTATTTTTTTACCTAGTTTTTGGTGGGAGTTCTACCTGATTTTTTTTTTTTATGCTAATCTCTTCAAGGAAGGCATTTTCTTCTATTCTTCATATGAACTGGGCCTAGCACAGGGGACTCTAATCTTGGATAATCTCTGTGTTCTACTAAAGAGCATGATTTAAATGGGTTAAATTAATGGGAAAACTTCCTTATATAAGAATAGCTCAGTATAGTAAAATGAGCAAGAGGAATAACAGTTCAATGATCCTAGTCTGACCACACAGAGAAGTATACTGGTAGGCAGTTGAGATTTTTTCATTATACAAGAAGTGGGGTGTGAGAACAGAAGAATAACACATTTACGCAGTTCAGATAGGCAATTTCTAGAATAAGTGTTATTTGCAGGCTACCCACCAAGAAGAAAGTAAGGTATTCCAAAAGGAGATTATTACAGATACAAGATGAGCAAGGGTAAAACAAAAAAGAACACTTGTCCAAATCTATAGGAATTATGCAGTTAGAAAACTCCCTAGACACTGAAGATATTAGGACTTCTCCCATTAGTACTACCAGTCCTATCTGGACACAGGAACGAGAGTTACCACAGCAACTTTTAAGTGGTTTACCTTTAAGCATAACTTGAGCAGCAACTTCAAATATATGGGAATATTGCAATAAGTTCCCACATGCAGAGTGTAAACCATGAGAGCAAGCATGTTAAATATAGTAGCAAATAGAAGAGATGTGTTGTAAGAAGCTACAATAGCTATGGTATGTTTTACAATTAACCATATTGGAATTACAGTAATAATCCCTAGGATATAGGAAATGTAAACTTCAACTACAATAAGCAAAGGTAGCAACAGATTACTCACTCTGATATTTTATGTGCTTCAGTTCCCATTTCTTTAGCTCCATAACTGCAGGCACATGTCACACAACACTTCTCCAGCCATATCATGAAGTCCAGGTTTTTCAGGAAACAATGCTGCACAAGTAAAACAGTACTGCCCCAAGCCCTGATTTTATACAGCATCAAGGAAAAGAAGAGAGAAATCACATCTGTTAACACTGAACTCAGAGTTACAAAAAACAAGGAAAAAGAAAAAAAGAGTGCTGCCCGTGCTCACATGTTCTGTAACCTGAGCCAGGAGGTAAATTGTTCACAGGTGACACTCATGTGAGACCCTCATCAAAGGAACCTGCTGAGCTTTACAGATGCCACTCATTATATGCATTTGGGCTGAATTGAATATCTTAGTTCCCTATTTTTGCTGTTGAAAACAAAAAGATCTGCTATTGTCTTTTTCTTAGCTAATCTCGGCATTAAAAAGTTTGAGGTTTAAAATTAAGTCTACTAGACTTTTAAATTGCAGTACACAGAAAATTTTAAAAAATAGCATGAACTTACAGATATGTCAAGGCTTGGAAAAAGAAGTGGTTTGGTTTTTTGGGGGGGTGGGTTGTTTGTTTTTTGGTTTTGTTTTTTTTTTTTCCTTCCTAACATTATAACCTTTATCTGCAACTACTGGCAATGTTCTCTGCTTCCACTCAGTAAAAGCACACAGACCCCACACGTACTCAAATTCCCTTGATTCAACTTACAAATAGATGAAGAGCCTGACAGATTCAATAGATTTTGTTCCTGGTCACAGTCCTTGTGAAGTAATGCCTAAACTTTTTTGCAGCTGGTATCTCAATGGTCTGTCTGTTTAGACTTTCTGTATCTTACCACAGATGAGACACTCAGCATCTAGCTGCCCGTGCAGCCTCAGAACTCCAGTTCTGCACTTGCAAAACTGATGCCAGGGAGCGGTAATTATACTTCAATGACTTTATTGATTGCAAATGATTAAGCCAAGCATGACTGACAGAGCTTTACTGACCACTTCTATTTATAACACAGCACTATTCCAAACCCATTCAGAGTTAGCTACATGTGGTTCTTGCATGAAGCAGTGCTTTCCTGCCTCTTAAGTCTTCAGGGCTTTTACAATAAGGGGGAGTTACCCTTTCATAACTGGTCATAATGCCTTTTGGAAACTTCTCATAGCTTCTCAGATTTTTTTGGGGGTGCAACAGAACTCTGTTGTTGAAAAGTTTGTTGGTTTTTTTTATTTATTTTCTTGGTTTGGATTAACATATACTGCCATCATGTGGGCAGAAATAATAAGAAAAAAACAATTAAAGCCTCTCACCTTAAAAGCTTCATCTTAATTTTAAAACATTCTTCTTACTACCAATACGAGCACTAGCTCAAGATTATTGAAAAAGAAAGAAGAAAACCGGGGGGGGGAGGGGGGTGGAGTTTGTTTTTGTTGTCACACCACAGAAAATGTGCCAGTGCACGAGGACTCAGTGGAAGGACCATAAAGCTACATTGCAGCAAGGCAGTAAACTGACTAGCGCAAGTAGTAAATATCCTAGCTTCGGCACAGCACTTTAGCTACTCTTTCTCTTACTCCTCCTTGACTGCACACCTAGACACAAGTCATACTGAGCTGGAGATCAGAGTGACTAGAAAAAGACAGAGCAAGTAAAAGATAGGTCACGATGCAGCCACGCGCGTCCACAGTTTGTATGGGAGCGCCAATATTGCCAGTCTTTCAACCCCTGTAGCACAAGACTCAAGAAATCCAGTAGGCAAATAGCCAGTTACTTTCTACTTGTAATTCCCACTGTCTGTGGGTTCATCCCCTTCCCTGGGCATTGCAACAGAGTATTTACTTCTTTCAGTGTTGGGAACTTCAGCTGCAGTACTATTGCAAGAGGTACAGAGAATCAAGGGTGGAAAGAAAAAGAATGACCCACGAGCATAAATGTTCTGTTTTTTACAAACATATCTTGAAAGAAAATCACTACAGAATTTAATTATATCATAAATTTCTTCTTATTTTGAAGAGCCTTATCACTGGGAGAAAAAAATGTTCAGTTGTCAAATTGTGTGTATTTGTAATGCTATGAAAAAAAAAATCTGATATTGCCAAGAACCCGACACCACACCGAAATAAGAATGTCCTTAAATTCAAGTAATTAGTCTTGAAATACCAGCAGTTTTCAAGTTTAACTACACAGTAGAAAAATAGGGGGCAGAGGGCATTTAAATCTTTACACTAAATATAGCTTATTAAAAAGTAGTACTTAAGTCTTCACTAAAGTACTCAAATGTCAAAGTTAAGGCTGAATTTGCCAGCTTCATGGTTTCTTTCTGCATAGCCATTATAAGCTGCTTTTCAAGGTCCATCACATGGAACCAATTAGTGGCATCTGCCTTCACAATGAGTAGCACTGTATTCCAGAAGGGTCCCACTGAGTAACTTGCTACTCATATTGAGCTCACTACATCAGGATCCAACAATTAGAATATCAAATATAAATAATACGTTGATTCCTCTAGTGTAGCAGCTTATCAAGAAGAATGCCTGAAAAACCATGAAATATTATTTTATTCAAGAATTTAGCTATTGCAAAAAATAATCTTTAACTCAAGAAAACTACACCCAAACTGCATAGGATCCGAGTCTGTATGCTATAAGCCCTGTATAAACAACCCTATATTGTCTAATGTAAGCCACTTACACAAAAATGTGCATATACTGCCACATAGGTGCTACTTGAGAAATTAATATACACCAACAAGACTGAAAGAATATTTTCCCCCCCCACATTTAGGTACAATGGTTACTATATCTTTTTTTTTTTTTGCTTTGTAATAACTATCAATAACTATTTTGTTAGGAAATACAGATTCTAAAATCTTGATCTCTGTAAGAGTTTCAGTATTATGCTTTTTATTTATTTAGTATAAAGGACTAGCTTTTCTTTCAGTCATTTTCTGGGTGCCATTTTCCTGGTGTGTTAAAATCAGATCTGTTCCTACGGCAACTTTTTAATACAGTTATTTAGGTGCTTTAGAACTTGTCATCTCATAGTTTGCTATTTTACAAGTTATAGCTAGAGGTGATAGATAATTGAATTTACACCAGGTGTAATTGTTAATGCAAGAATAATTCTTGTGATTTAGTAACATTAATTTATATTAAGATCAGTTTACTTCTCCTTTTCATTAAAAGTAACAGCATTGTTCTCTCATTTGCCTTCAGACACAAGCTTGACAAACCAGACTAATGAAAAATAAATTTTAAATAGATTAGCATTAAAACAGAAAGACGGGAGCGTTGCAAAAGTGTAAGAGAATAAAGAAAAAAGGGAGATGTACAAACTCTAAAGCAAGAGTTCCATTAAATAAACTGACAAATTAGCTATCTCCAATACACAGCAATGTTTTATGATATTTCTGTCACTAAGACCGAGGTTCAAGCTTCATGGAAAATTCAGTACTCCTCCTAACTCATGGAGCCTATATACAATACAACAAAAAGAAATGAAAAAAAAGAGTGCAAGCAGCATTTCTTTTGGCTATTCACTTCAGGGTCACTCAGTGTTAATATGTTTCATCAACATCCTCATAGCATTCAACAGAAAATATCTTGATATAAAGCAGTTTGATCAGTGGTGCTGGAGGGAGTCCAACACATGTTGCACGTTTACCAGTAAAAAGTTCACCAGCTTCAGCTGTAGCTCCTAATCTTTCTCATCGTTTCCACTGCAAGGAGAAATAATTCTCACAAAACAGCGTATGAAGTTCAAGGAAAACAAATACTAAGCCAAATGTATCATATCCCTCTCCTCATATAATTTCTATAACACAGAAAGTTAAGAAACTCTTCTGACTTGGGTTGGAAGGAGCCCAATAGATAAACACATACTCCATTTTCACATCAACAAATACACTTTTATCCCGTTTAAGAAGGGTTTATGTAAAGACAGGACAGAAGGGTGATTCCTAAAAATATTTTAAGTTGCTAACTGGAGTTCTGTGTTTACAGATGAAAGACTACAGAAATTATTTTGTGGTTTGTGTGAGATTCATTCTTTCCAGTTACATCCAAGAATAATACATGACAGGATACCATATTAATTGTCTAGGGACTCCATCACAAAAGGTGATAGAATGTCTGATCTAGGATGCATGATTTCATAACATTTACTTCACTATGACCTGGATCTTCACTGAAGTACAAGCCCTCCAGTGAGCTACAGACCAGACTAAAAACACTACAACCTCAAAACAAAAGAACAGCTTCACCAACTTGCGGAGAAGCAGCAAGTGTTCAATAATCCTAATCAAACATAGATAAAACATACAATAAAAAAAATATAACTCTGCAGACCTTTTTTCTACATTTCATTGTAAGATTGCAGTCTGAGAGAGTCTGAAGAGGTTTGGGGTCAATATCTTCTTACCTTGCCACAGAAATTAAGCTTAACTTGTAATAAGACTTCTAACAGTCATTTACCATTCTTTTTTTCCCCCTCAGTCAGACCACAACTTGCAGCAGTGGTGGGATAAACATACGATGTTGTCTAATCAAATCTAACAAAGTATTTCCCCTTTTTTCCATAATGAAATAGATACGGTTCCGTTCCTGTCCTGTAACCCTCCTAGATTTGGGCCCGTATTTCATACAGCATTGCTGCAGGCTGTCCGGCCAGTTCCAGTTAATGATCAGAGCTGGCTGGAAAACAGGAAAACACTCAACAAATCCAAGAGGATTCATTGAAGCTCTGGGAACTACAACAGTGTTTGAGCTGAAGCACCAGCTGCAGGGGCTGTTCAAACTGGGCTGTGGCCACACCTGCTCTGCGGCTGCAGCTGAATC
>NW_010097660.1:129564-153151 GCF_000699245.1 Pterocles gutturalis
AGGAAATTTCTCTGCAGTTACAGGAAAGCAAGGAGTTAATATTTTATAATTTTTACGTACCTTAACTCTGACCCACAGAGCTGGGCTGCTTGCCAATGGACCACTTACACAAAGCAGAGAGAGCTCCAGGCAGTGTGTTGCACCCCCACTCAAGCCTTTTATGTTGCTGTTTATAGGGCCCCCTGCGGGGTAGCATTTAGACCAAAAACGGAGATAAACAAAGTCTGACAAACTCAGACTGTGATTAGGATTATGATAAAGACAGGTAGAGTTGACAAGCTAACTGTTCAAAAAGCACAGTTAGATGCTGCTGTCTTACCATAAATTTCAGGGATGTTTCAAGGATCAGGAGCTACATCCAGGTCTGAAACTTTCTGCAATAAAACTAATCCTCCAAAACCTGAGTTAGACAGACAAATCCTGGGGCAGATGGTACGTTCCTGCAAATATGTGAAAGAGTTGCAAAGGTACAGAAAATATGGCTGCTAATAAAAATACAAGTCTGTCCTCTACTCTTGCTTTCTCCTGAATCCTGTACTTTACTCTCTCTCTGACTCACAACCAACTTGATTATTCTGTTTTCTGGGGTGATGAGAGAGAATCACAAGTGCTTATGTTATAAACAACTTAGAACTATACTGAGTTGCATACATGAGGCTAAAAATGAAAAGACTGATGAAGAAAACATTTTTTTTCAAGGCTTCTGAAATTCCCACCTGGGGGTAAGGTTAATTCTAGGAGGACATGTAATACCAGGTCTTCTTTACTTGAATCATATTTATCCAATTGTAGCCAATAGTTACCTTCTGAAAATCTGTGGTTTATTTGTTATTATTTCTCTTGATTTTAATTCCTATAAGTCAAGGTATAAGGACAGTTCATAAAATATGAGCCAAAATCAATTATCTACACTTGAATATATAGAATAAACACTCTAATCCCTAGGAAGGCTATTTTAAAAACCAGAATGGAACAAAACCTTAAATTCTGTAATATACCACTAGAGGGTGCACAAGGCTACGCCACTGTACCTGCTCTGTCTTTATACACAAATATTTATTCTCACAAGGCTCCAAGGAGACTTGTAAGCACCGTTACTCAAGTTTTAAAAGGTGTGAGCCTGGACTCCAGAGGAATGACATTGTTCACATGAGGAAGGACAATGCTAGTTCAGAATCAAGCACAAAGTCAAATTTGGTTTTCTGATCTGAATATCCAGCTTCCCCTATGTACTAATGAGATAACCTTTGGCTGTTTAGTGGGAGTTTTGTCTTTCATACTGCTTCTCTGCATCCAGTGAAGAAGTCATCCTTAGCAAAACCTTTTAATCTAATGTGAAAACTCTAAGCTGTGCCCTGTTCCCATTGAAGACTTAGACCCTTTGGAGGAAACAACACAGCCACAAGCAAATTACTGCAAATAGCCTGTCTTAAAAAAAAAATAATAATAAAAAAAAAAAGTCAGGATTCATTTGCTCACCCCCTTAGAACCCCTGGGGCAATGTAAGCAGAATCAGTGGCCTGTGCTTTCTTCTAGACTCTGTAGGCTTTAGCCCAATGGAAAGCTTTGCAAGGGATGGCTACAGAAAGGGCTTCTGCACTATTATTTCTGGTATGACTGGAATGGAATATGGAATTCATAGTAAGGGGAGGTGAGGAAACTCCAGTTGCATTAAAACATTTGACATGGGGCTTCCCTTTTTGTCCTTTCCCTCATTTGAATTGCATTATATACTGCCGGGTTTATCCTGTTTTCCTGCACAGGCTATGAAGAAAGTGAAAGTAAGGGGAAAAAACTGTGGCTCTACCATTATTTTCAGTGATCTATTCCATATCATGCACATCATACCCAGTATATAGATGACGATCTGTCCAGAAGTGCTCTCTGTCAATCCAGGTCATCTTTCTCTCTGGGTTGGCCCTCTCTCAGGGTCACGTCAGTCTCTCAGACACTTGGGCTCTTTTATCTTTTCCAGGACTGTGGTTTCTGGACTCTCCCTGCTCCGGGATCGGTAGCCAGGAACGAGCTAACCCTTGGTCATCAGGTGATGAGCAGTTTTACTATCGCTCATTTGTATAGTTGTATATATTACTATTATCATTGTTATTTTCAATTTTATTGCAGTTTAGCTATTAAATTGTTCTACTCTTAACTCATGAGTCTCTCTTCCCTTTACCCTTTAACTCTCTCCCCCATCCCCAGGAGGGAAAAGGGTGAGTGAGCAGTGGTTGGGGTGTTTTGCCGCTACCCAGGGTAAAACTGTAACAGCATCTTGACTTATGGTCAACAATTCTTAATTTGTGTACTTTTTTCACAAAAAAAAAAAAAAAAAAAAAAAAAAAAGAGATAGTGTACCTGATGTAAAGGAAATGTTTTCATCAGCCTGCCTTTTGGGATTTCTCTTGCAATAAAAATTGGGAGAAATACATCTGTGCTTTTAAGTGATTGAGATGTGATTTGGGTTACAATTGCCACCCTTATTACAGTACAGTCTGAGAAGGATGAGAGGCAAAGCAGTAAGTACACATTTACTGATAAAACATGAGATTCCCAAAGTAAAACATACTATACTTTCAAGTTTTAAAAAGGAATATTTCCTACCCTAATTCCTGTCCTTAATACTGGATACAGTTATGCCTTAGGCAGAGAGAAAGAGAGAAGTACTTCACATGACAGAATGACACCATGAGCTCCAAGCAAGGCAAACATGTGCCTAACTGCTGTTTCCAGATAAATGAGAATACAATGTTTTATGCACGTTGAAGGACATTATCTGAGACATTGTGTATAGAAAATAACATACTAGTTGCCATTAAGTATATTTTAATTTTACTGGGACTATTTAAACTAAAGGATGAGTTTTTATTTTCTTCATGATACACGTCTTGGAGTAACTTTACTGAAGGCTGTAAGCCCATGCCAAAATGAAGTCCTCATGAAGTAGGAGTCAATTATTCCTACTTAGAGCAGGAGTTTGGCCCTTCATGTCTGTAGTTAGACAAAACAGGTAGAAGGCAAAATCTGATCTTTTAAAGATACACTGAACTAATGATTCACACTGAAGTAATTCAAACATTTAAAATACTGTGATGAACTGAGATCTCAAAAGAATTGCCAGGTAAATGAAGGCAATTATTTCAGTTTAGTGAGAATGCAGACTAGATAGTGACAGGTCAACACAAAAACAACAATGTAAAAGACCTTGTGACAAATCCCCAGGGAGACAGGAGCATTAAATTTAGATGGTGGACAAAAGAATTAGTTACATGACAGTAATTGAGATCAATTGGAACACCATGTCCTTGCTTGAGTCACAGTTTCCCTTGTAGTCTCTCAGAACAATTACTGTTTTATCACCACAGGGATTAAGATAGAAGCTTCAGAGCTGTATGTGCCTAATTGAGCTGATATACACAGCTTGTAGTGTAATGTTTCTTCATGGAAAAAAAAATAAATTTTGTGATGCGCCACTTTAACTGGTCATGAAAGAAAATACTTGCTTAAAAACTAAGTCTCTATTCAAAATCATAGAACAGCAAGCAGGCTAAAGTTTAGTTAAGAATGGAAATACTTCAAAACTTGGTTTTATATCATGATGCTTTCCCTTCACTCAATCCCTATAAAATATTCTCAGCCTTACAGTCCAAAGAAATTATTTCCATATTTAATTCATTGCATTTTTCGTATCTGTGACCTTGCCCATGGAGCTGGCCAGAGAATAAATTCATCAAAACAAATTTTCAGGGGAAACTGAAGTTTTTGGTCAATCTTTGTCAAAAAAAAGTATAAAGAAATTTTGAAAGTGTTGAGCAAATTCACCTTGTTGAGTAATAGAGTTGTTTTTTTTCCCGTAAATAAATGTTTCACGTAATACAGCTTTAAAACAAAGCAAAACAAAACCAAAAACAAAGCTATGTTATTTACTTGATCTAAACCACAATTTTATGTTTTTTACTTATCAAGGAAAGAGCTGGTTTATTTCTATGAGAAAATAAAAAGGTTTATTTCCTCTATTACTCAACAAGTGCATACACCTATTGGAAGCACAAAAAGTCTCATGCATAGCTAAGTTTTTTCAACTGTCTATTATAAGAACTTATTTTTACTGACTTTTACTTTGTCTGACATTGTCTGAACCGTGACTGTAGCCCCCAGAAAGCAGGTGCCTCATTTGTATCTTCCACTGCTTTGCGGGCACTAGCAATGAGAAAAAAAAAAAAAACATCAGCAGAAAAAGAGATGCAAGGAAAAAGAGCTTCAGCAGATATAGTCTGGGAGATGTTGAGGTAAATGAGGAGGAAGTCAGTGAGAAGTGGAGTAGAAGAGTGGCTGACAGAACAACGGCAGGAGAGCTAGGAGCAGCAGAGACACATCTGAGCCGCACGAGACACACAGGGACTTGGAGGATGCAGTTGTTAGAAACAAAGCAGGCGTGCGACAGAGTTGAAAAATAAGAGAAGTCGGAGGTAGTGAGAGGAAACCAGGGAAGAAGGGTTGTGTATAACCTTCCCCTACTCCACATGCTGTTAATTCAGGGTAAAAGGTGAAACTTGGACTTCTGCCAACTTCATGACAAGAGCCTTTCTCCCTGCCTGTCTCCTTTGTGTGACCTGCTGTACAAGTAAACACAGCCTTCAGAAACTTGGTGCTGCTTCCATAAGAGACAATAACAAAAAAAATTTTAAAAAGCCCAGGAAGTATGGTCAGCCCAATGAGGAGGAAAAAACATTTATCTGCCTTTGCCTGCCACTCTTCACTGTCAGTGAAATACCTCATCCAGGAAAAGGAATACAGCAGTAACAGCGCCTGAGTTGAAAGATCACTCTCCAGTAAAGCAAAAATTGGTGCAGAAAGGTCAAGTGTAGTTGATACAGAGCAGAAAACATGTGAAAAGTGAAGAGAAAAGGAAAGAAACCTAGTTCAAAAGAACACACACTTTACAAAATCAATCAAGTAAAAGTAAGGAAACGTCACATATAAACTTTCTTATGTGATCTTAATTTGACTTTATTACATATAGGCCAAAATTACTTTTAATCTTACTTTTTCAGTTAGAGTTTGTGAATCAAATCAGAGTTCAAGCCCTTCTTTGCTATCATTTGTATAATTAATTAAATACATATTAACAAGCCAGCATCGAACATCATTTTAAAACTTGCTATTTTTGAGGAATTGAAGCATGAAAATTATTTTGTTGCCTCTAGAATAGTGAATGATAAATAGTTGCTCCCAATCAATGAGACTCATTTGAATGTGGAGTAAATATTTATATCTGAATGACAAATCTCTGAAAAACAGATTTATCATGGAAAGTATCATAGACTGTTAATTGCAGCACTATTCAAGTCGCAGAAGTAACATAAATTACACAAATGTAAATTACTACTTTCAAAATGGAAGGACAGGCATTTTTTCTTGCTTCTTTCAGATTAATTTATTATAAATGTCTAAATTTAGACAGTAAATAATTTAGACAGTAATAGTTAAGTAACATGGAAGAAGAAATGTATCAGATCATCATAAAATTACCAGTGGACAGTACCTCACAGAAAATACACTTCTTTCCTTTCTGATAAAATGAACTGTTAGCATTTGTACACAAACCTATTTCCTTACTCCCAGAATGGAGACGGATGGGCTGAAAATGATGAAGCCACATCACAGGTTGTTCAGTGCTTCAGAACAGAAATACTGAAATCCAATTATTTTCCAAATACATTTGCCATTATAAATAAAAAACATAAATGAAGAAAACCATATTACTTATCTACTTAAAGTAAAATCAAATCTACAAGTTCATGCCCCTTATTTCAATCATTCTTCCCTTAGCCATATCTTAGGGACTTTCTCTTGAATACCTTGTATCCTAGGCTGCAGTCATTAGAGAAAACCTCTCATTGGTAAAACACCCTAGGTTTTAGATCTCACTTCTTTGGTGGGATCCTCTAAAGCTTCTACTCAGAATCAAGTATTTTCCAGATTACAGTAATTTGCTTTTATTCACCAAAGTAGAAACATGTTGAGGCTTTTTTTTTCTTCATAATCCATACTGCTTTTTTCTAGTTTCAGTATATTTGGTAAAGCAAAGGATGAAACTCACTACTAAAATACCTGTACATTGAGATGAGAAAATAGCTCAAATCTTGTTCAGAAAATGAAAAATTAGAGTGAAAATTCAATGCTGCAATAGAAAGATTAACAATTCTAAGGTGTCATGTTGCAAACTTGATCTTTTGTACATAGTCTAACAAATCACAATGGGAATCTTCTAACGAGAAACAGCTGTCAGATCAAACCTATGGTGTTTCCAGAACCACGTACCAATCGCCTAGAAGGGCCATCTTTGTTTTTTTGGGCTGAAAAGATATGCTCATGCTGCTTTTTCCTGAAGATAATTACTTAAATTGTGTCAATAAGCAGTCGCTGACTTACAAAAATGCAGAGTGATGATGTGATACCATTATAGTGCAGGTTGAGTTCTTTTTTCATTGCTATGCCTAACAGTGCCAGAGGAAGGCAGAAGCTGAACATGTTTTCTATACCAAATTGTAGTAAAAGCATATACAACTACTTCACAAACAAGCTGTGAATAATCAATAGATTGAATGGAGCTTTCTTAACACTAAGAACTATATTTAAATTGCAAGTTTCAGCCTTGAAAAAAGAAGCAAATGCTGCAAAATGATCACAACTAAGAGAATAAGAAAAAAATCACAGTAGGAAAACACAAAATCACTTTGCCAATATAATGCCTCTCAAACTTCAAGGCACGCACCTGCACAGAGAAGTCATCTCTTAGGTTTATGTACAGTGGTATATCAGCTTACAAATGACAAGATATTGCATATGTACAGGATTTATTATGAGGAAAATCCTCTGGGGACAACACTCTTATCTCTGTGTTAACTCTGATTTTATGTTATTAGCTGAACATGAGAAGTAAAAATGCTTTTGTAATTATGGAATTGGCCTATAATTGTCAATAGTGTAACTCTGATACAGAATTTCTATGGCAAATCTTTTAATCTCTCTGTGAAGAGTTTATAAAGTTCACCATTTTACAAAAATATTTAGGAACCTGTTGCTATAATAGTGCAATCAGAGAACACAGCTGAGGTCTTAATTGCAAATAAATAAATAAATAAACAAACAAACAAAAAAAACCCAACCAAAACCAAACTCAACCACCTCACCTTCAAAACTAATTTTTTTAAACTAGTTTTTGAAAGGACATTAAAATTCCCACGCTTGATTTCTGCATGCAGTTATCACAGGATGGTGAAGTGAAGTTGCACTGAGTCACATTAACATGCATGATCTCAGAGGAATTACCTATTTCAGATCCTACTTGATATTCAGTAGAGAACACTCTCTGTGTTACTCCTGCTTGCAGGAAGGTACAAGGGGCTGTTAGAGAAGCCAGCTGTTAGATGCCATGCCAGAAAGTATTCCTGATTAGAAATTTGAAGGATGTAAGAGAAAAGGAAGTATTGATGGTGTTGTCTTTAATCTGTTTCATCCATGCCTTTGGGTGACAGCTTTCAAACCTGACCTTGTCCCAGCTGCTTGTAGCTGTTACAGAAAAAGTACCTTCCTCACTCCACAGTGTCCTGAACAACCACCTTTAAATTCTTTACCACTCCAGGTGACACATCTCCATTTTTCAGGAGGACTGAATGTAAAATATCATGGAGGAAATGTGGAGTTTTCTAACTGAAGTTTAAAGTTTTTAAACTGCATGAGCTGTGGTATAAGAAGCTAAATACAGTGGGCTACAGTGATTCTGTATTGTGTTTCCATGTACGTATGAACACAATCCTTAGAAGGGAACAAATTGTTCTTTCAGTGCTGACAGCTGTGCTCACTGTAAGTTCTTCAGTGAGGCATAATGCTGGATGAGCAGTGAGGTGCACTGAAAACTGGTTAAAAAGAGAGGCCCAGAGGGTGGTGATCATGGGCCATGGTCTAGTTGGAGGCCAGTGACTAGCAGTGTATGCTGGGGGTCAATACTGGGTCCAGTCCTGTTCAACACCTTCATTAATGATCTGGATGATGAGGCAGAGTGCACCCTCAGCAAGTTTGCTGACGACACAAAAACTGGGAGAGGTGACTGATATGCCAGAATGTCATGGTGCCATCCAAACGGACCTCAATAAGCTGGAGAAATGGCCTGTAAGGAATATCACTCAGGTGAACAAAGAGAGCACAAAGTCCTGCACCTGGGCAGGAATAACGCCAGGCATCAGTACGTGCTGGAGGCTGATCAGCTTGAACACAGCTTTGCAGGAAAGGACACCAAGTTGAACATGAGCCGGCAACGTGCCCTTGCAGCAAAGCAGGCTAACGGTACCCTGGGCTGCATTAGGAGGACTGTTGCCAGCAGATGGAGGGAGGGGATCCTTCCCCTCTGCTCAGCACTGGTGAGGCCAGTGGACTGGTAAGTCCAGTTCTGGGCTCCCCAGTACAAGAGACATACAGAGCTACTAGAGAAATCCCAACAAAGGTCCACAAAGATGTTTAAGGGACTGGAGCCTCTCTCCTGAGGAAAGGCTAAGAGAGCCGGGACTGTTTAGCCATTTTAAGATTACAGAAAATTACCTTTTGCAATGACAGATTACATGCTCTTTGCTTTACCACCAAATAGAGCTATGAAGGCAGCATCCTCTTGCCTCTCTTTTTGCAGCTTCTAGAACATGCTATGCACCTAAACCCAATGGATAAATCCTACAGGCCTGTATTTGTGATTGGAAAAAAAAAATAATGCAATGTATTTTCTGGCTAAGAACTAGCAGCATCCTGATAAATCCCTACTCATTGTGGGGTTTATTTTTTTATTTTTATTTTTTAACTGAGAAACGAAACAAAAAGAGATCACCTTTTTGATTATCATTTAATAATTTTGAAACATGAGAACTACAGTTTCTGTTACAACATCATCTAACAAATCCTAGAGAGAGATCCCTTGTTTATATAATGTGTTAGGGTAACTACCTTGCAGTTATAAAAGTTTAGAGTACATCTACCAAGGAGCTTAAAATGTTTTTTCCTAAGCCTTTAAATGCCTATACAGGTGAGTACCTCCTCATGGCACTGAACCACTTAAATTCTATTTTACGTACTTGTAAGTCATGTATACACTTTCAAGGATAAGGTCCAAAAATACCCTAGGTAAAACAAAACAACCTCCTTCCCACTCAAAAACCCCCTTTGGCTACAATACTACAACAAAGGCTTGTGGTCTGTCACATGCCTCGTTAGTTCTGTTGTCCTGGGAAGCTGTCCTCAGGAATCACGGTATCTCTAGGGTTTTTAAAGTTATATCTCGTTCACCTTAATTTCCCCCCTTTGTCATTTTCATGATTAATACATTTCTCTTCTCTTTGAAGATGCTTCATTATTTTCTAGTTACATTAGTCATTTTTGTTGGGGTGACTAAAACCCATGACTAAGAGAACATCGATTAGGCTAAAAATAATAAAATACAACAGTAATTACTAGGAAATTAATTAACATTTACTGATTTTTCACTCCTCCTTTCTACATGCTTTACAATTTCTCAACTTCAGCAAATCCAAATGTACTTGGGCTAGTTCTAGAATATTTACTTCCAAGAAAAAATAGAGTGGGAATATTCACTGTACAAGCTACCAATTTTCTCTTAAAGAAGAACAAAACGACAGTAATCAGAAGATGTATAAAAATATAATTTTGCGTAGGCACTTTTATTTACTTTGCGGTTTGCTTTTTGTAAAGAAAGGTGCCATAATGTCCGACAAAACATATCACACTTCCATGAAATAAAGTAATTTCTGTATTTATATTGAAAATGTTTAGCTGGACTTAATATCCAATATTAGAAACTATCCTTGAGTCCTTTCAAGGCCTGAGGAGGTATCCAGCAGACTTGATGTCCTGCCTAATAAGAAGGGTTACAATAATAGTGCAGAGGGTTGCAATAGTGCACACTTAGGCTAATATCACTGAGCTAGTGCAATGGTTAGTATGTATTCTTGCACTCCAGTGTAAGATTACCTTTCTACTTAACATTAAGGCAATCAGAATTGGATTCAAGCTAAGTGACAAGACTGCACAAAGATTTTGTGTTGTCAGAGTTAAGCCTATAACAGTAGGGAGTTCATCAATGCATCCTGACTGAAAGGAGAAACTGAGATACATAGAGAATCCTCAGAGATGGGCTGTTACTTGGACAGTGTAGGCATTGCTCCTATCACTGGTGTTCCATTACTATTTTACTTCATTCACAGAAATATACAGCTAAGTCCTGGTGAAATTGTTTTTAATATAATTACCAATTAATACAATTAATTCTATATGTTATACAATAAAAGTTTATTAATATATTTATGCTCTTAATTGTAAGAGAACTGATGAAAGACCAAGAGACTTCACTTGGTACAGTAAATCTAGTAGAATAACTGTCTTGTATTCTTTTTTTCTGTAATAAGATCCAACTCCATCTAAAGTAAATGTCAAGACAGAAAGTGACAGGAGAAGAAACTCTTACTCTTGGGTGACTTGTTATAAACTAAGGTGCAAGTTGCATTAATACAAAAAAAACCAGTCACACAGGACACACTGAACTCTTCAATCTTCAGCAAGAAACAGCATCCCAATAACAGACTAGCAAGGCTAGCTTGTAGTAACCTGGAACACTAACATTTCTCTGCCTTGCTCGTTGGAGTTAACACCAAACGTGCCACATAAGGTATGAAAACTCATCTGTTAGCTCAAGATCTGCAGAAGATTGGTTGTATCAGCTGACAATCATATTCACAGCCAGGAATTTACGATAGGTTTAGCGAACCCCTACAAGCAGGAAATTCTGTTTATCGATACAAACTACACTGTTCCAGGTAGACAGCTGACACCATGGTAGACAGCTGATACCATCATGTTCTTCCTCGACAAGAACTGAAAACTCAGCTCTCAGATCTAAGTCATAGCTCATCCTATATTGTGGGCAGTTCTGATGATTTAAACATAACATTCTACACTAAAATGATAGGAGTAGCTAGAAGGCATCAGCGACGTAGTGTCCCTCTGATTAATCTCTGTGTGTGCTTACTGGGTATTCCCATCACTTATTGTTGTAGCTACAAAAAATTCCAGCAGGACATCAGTCAGTAGTTACAGTTAGATCTCATATGGGTTATAGATTAATAATTATACAGATTGTGAAAAATTATAATAAATGTTTGTGTAGTTCTATTTGAAATATTCATTAGTCCATAGAGTATTTCAAAGGAGCAGTGGTAAAGTGGTATAATGCTCTGATAAATTAAATAGCATAAATTTTTAAAAATTGCCATGACAGGTTGTTGTCAGAACACATACAGTGAGTTTAAAAAAAAAAAAAATCTCAACCTATCTCTATTAGTTTACCATGCTTTGCAACACATCACTGAGAATTAGTCATTTTATGTAACTTGGGAATTCTCTGACCCAGTTCTTCAGGAGAGCTACCATCAGCCTACCCAGTCACCTTTTGGCATCTGAGCACCTGCATGACCTGTAATAGTGAAAATTTCTCCGCTAGCTTAATAAATAAAATCTTTATCTCTTTTTGTTGAGCACTCTGTCAGTTCACTCTGAGTTTCACCATTACCACTAGTCCCTAGAGCAAGTCCTTTCAGATCTCTAAATCTCCAGGACTCATTCAGTCCTTGATTCCTCTATTAAATATGCCAACAGATGCATCATCTAATATTTTATTTCAAATCTTCACAGTTTCTTAACTTGATAGCCTACTTCAGCAACCTTACACAGACCCTATTCTATTTGTTCCTGGCATCATTTCCACTTACAGGTTCAATCCTCCATTTTTAGTGGAGTAAGTGTGAAACTCCCAATAGCAATGTTATTGATTGAGATTGCAGAATAATTGGTAAGACTCAACATTTTTATTTTTTTCCAGTCATGTGTGCATCCCTACAGAAATGCAAAGGTAAAGGAAACACAAGAAATAAATGGAAGAAGTTGACTCTTATTTCATGGCAGCCGATTCTGTTTTAATTGATACTGAATTTGATTTTGGGAGGTAAAACAGGATATCAATCTGAGCAACACTTAAACTTTAATTTCACACACCGTTTTGTTCTCTTCCAGTTATTCAGATAACAAAGAAATGCCAAACTTTCCCAACCACTATGGGAATTAATGCAAAGAAATGCAGTTGTATTTTAGATAAAGAAACCATACTGTCTGGTCATTTCTTATAGTCTTGCTGGCTGTAACTCATCTGCAACTTCTAGCATTTTTAGTGCTTCCATGTGTTTGCAAGCAGGAATATGTTCAAATGAACACATTGGAAGTAAAGTAGTAAATGAAAATTCTATTTTAAGCAGATTTTTTTTTCCTGACCCAAATAGTTTTGAAAATCTAATTTTACCTTGAAAACCTGAGAGTATCTGGAGCTAAATACGATTTTCAGCTGAAGCCTGGAATTTTCATTAATGGCAATTAAAATAACAACATTGACTACATTATCCCATCAATGTCCTTTTGATAAAGTGAGCATATGTAGATGCATGTATGCACACCACACACGTATTATTTAAATTAAAAATATGTTCAAATTCAAAATCAGCACAAACTATATTAGTTCCCTGCCACCAGCACCAATACTGTATCAGGCATTTCAGACACATTAAGTTCATTTGAAACTGCTTTCATTGATATTTTCCATTGCTTGATAGTATTAACAGTATTTGAAGTTTTCCACCTTGTTATTCTGAAATAATTTACAAGTGACATATGATCATAAGAAAAAATATTTAATGTTTATTGTCACAGCACCATTTTTTCAGGTGATGTGAAAATACATCAATGGCAAGGCCAAGAAGGAATTGTATATCTAGAAACAAAGACAGTAACATATATTAAAGGATTCGTAATGCCAGCTAACTCATTTTCAACTGCTTCATGCTTAATCCATTCAGCAGGTAGTGGTATGTGGTACTCTTTAATACCGGCATTTTACAGCCAGCTGTATGGTGAGCTGTTTTTCTTAATTCTGTTTGAAAAAAATTCAAATAGGGTGGGTAAAAGAGAAATACTACTGAGTACTTTCAAGCTCTAAAGAGTCATATTCTGCTGTGTTTACACATTTCAAGTAATACTTCATACATACTTGCACTGATTCCTACGACTGCCTTTGTAGATGAAAGCAACAGAAGCAGCAAAAATAGGCCAGAACCTTTTGTCACATTCTACTCTATTTTCAATAATATAGGGTAATTCAACAGATTTACAACAGCATTACCAAGAATAGAATTCTTTGGGTTATTTGCCATCTGTACTTCAAGCTTAAATACCAAAGGTTAGTCATTAAGAAGTACCTGAAGCAAACATGCTTTACTACTGAGGTAAACATCTTCAGTGAAGAACATCTGGCTGATTTTCATTCAGCATAATTATACTATTCTCCTATATTTGCAGATCATATTTGTGATTAGTATACAAGAGAGTGTGTCAAGTTTATTTTTAAATGGAATTATGTCTATATAATCTATTTTATATAATTTATAATGCATTGCTATATATTTGTTTATACCTACATTTAATTACAGTGCTTTTATCTAAAAATTACACTTCTGCCTCAGCTTTATACCTGTATAGTGTTCACACTGTGATCGTATTGAGGGATTTTAATTCCTACAGGATAATTCACAGACACATACATGCACTGGCAATAAAGATATTCCATTGATTTTTCATAATTGTGGAAGGAGCTATATATAGCTCATGCTATTGTGGGCATATGTTGTGCCTCCAGGAGGATCTGATTAGATGAGATACTTGGAGCAATTCCATGAAGCAACAAATTGAGATAATGAGTGCACTGAGTAACGAAAGCCTTACAGACATTTATGGACATGCTTAACTTCATGTACACCACTAATCCTATTTAAATCAGAGTATTCCTTTGCGCAGACAACACAGAGTTAGATGCTAAATGAGATATTTACATTGCATATCAGCAGAGGATCTCTGCACTCTAGAGTCCTTACAGCTTTATCTATTTACCAGCCCTCTGAAATCGAAAGCAATGCATTCATTTTAAACAGAATATAGTATGTAGAAATCTGTGGCTGAAATGGATAATGAACTTAAATCTCACAAGTCCCATTAAACTACTCTGTATTCTAGACTATCCTTGCTAAATCAGAGCTCACAAAATATTCCCAAATCATACACAAAGGGACATTACTTTGTCGTTTTGTCAAATTGTGCTAAAATATTGCTAAAAATTTGCTCTTTTTTTGCTATCTTGAAATTATCCCAATAAGTATCCAGTATAAATTCACACCTCAAATCTTTCAGTAAGCACTCTGCCATCTGCTTATAAACAATCTGCAAGAAGCTACTCCTCATCTCCTCTCTCAGATGGTGACTATCTGAAATAGGACACATCAATGGAACAAATAGACAGAACATTGCCATAGACATTCCCCAAGTGAAGCCACTCATTTCTCCTGTAAAAGATCAATCACAGTTGCAGATCATTTGCAACTATAGTTCTATGTCAATAATGTCTATGTCAATTAAATGTCTAAACTACACTCCCATGTCAACATAGAAGCATATCTGGAAGCAAATTAAAATAAAACCTCTCATTGTTAATATAAAACATTATATTTTTAAAAGACAAGTTTCAGAGGAGATATAAATCATGTTTTTATTACATCAGTGGAAACCTAGTAACTGTGATTTAGAAAGAAGTTTCTGCTAAAAGCAACTTTTTTTCAGCCTGGTCTGCAAAAAAGCGTGCCCGGAAATTATTTGCCACTGTGATAGATGGTATGACTGAGGAGAGGATCTACTGCATTTGGTATATGGTAACATGTACAAAATTCCTTATTCTGAAGTTTTATTTTGTTTAGTTTCATTTAAACACTTTTGTATGTGGCTAAGAAAAAACATAAAGTGGTTGAGACTTACTAATTGTAATAAATTTCAGAAAGTCTGCATATTTTCCAGATGGAACCATGGCTCTCCAGGAAAAATAATTTATTCTGACTTAGAAATTAGTGCATTAACAGGTGACTCAAGAACAGAACTTCTAACTTGTATGTAAGGTTAATTTGAGTATGTGTTTACCAACTGTAAAAAACATTAACTTAACCAATAAGAGCCACTGGAAGATGGAGGCAATCATATATTTCAATATCTTGACATTCAGATAAAAAGTGATCCTATCACCTCAAAAATTAAGTTGGGTAATTATAGTAGAAACCTTTGCACAAGGTCTAGCTGCAATTAAATAAATAAGTAAATAAAAGCTAAAATGAAGCTATAGAAGTTCAATACTCTTTATCATTACCCATTGTCAGGATCTATTGTAAAGGCTCATAGAGATTGGCCTGTGCTGTTCTAGTCATCACTTTAAAAAAGTACTCTAAGAAGAGATGATGACAGACGACACTGATGAAAATGATCAAATGAGGTATATAATAAAACAGTACAGGATTAATGGTGTAGAGAAAGCAAAATTAGGGTCTGTTTCTTTTTTTATGAAGTAATGAACAGGGAGCATTCTGTAGAAAAGAAAGATGGAAAATAATAACTATTTTTGGTTTAATTGTTATGAAATGTGGAAAACTGAAAATGTGTTCTTTTAATTGTTGCAAAAGTCGAAACTAAGAAAAATCAACATGAAACTACGGTTGTATAGATACCCATGAATGTGATAACAAAATTGCAGGAAATCATTAAGCTTCACATTTTCAGGTTTAAGTTCTAGGTCAATTTAATCTAATGAAAATTCAGTGTGACCTAATGTGGGTCATGCTATGCCCCATCTGTCTGCAGAAGCAATCTTATCGCTACCTTTGAAACATCTAGCCCTAGATACTACCGACAAGCAGGAAATTGTTGGGATATCTTTTATTGATACATTAGATAGTATAATTTATAGAATTATAGAATATTTTTAGCATTTTAGTAACTCCACTGGACAGATAAAAAAATTAATTTGATGGATCTGTGTTTTTTTCAAAGTTATTAAATGAGATTTGAAAAATTTTGTCTTACTTGAAATATGCAGGTTTAAATTGAAAAAAAAAAAATAACTGGAGTATACACTAAATACACTTAAACATAAAAGTGTAGTTGTAGAAAAAATACTTTCCCTATAAGGAAATGGCATTATCATGCACAGTGACATGGGAGTTAGAAGTGGCTGTCTGGTTTTAAAATGTGTTGCCATTTCTTCAGCAATACATAAAAGACCACACATAAATAAATTTATATTATTAGATCCTCTCTTTACATTTCAGAATAGGAAAACATTTGAGATATAATACTACATTTCAAAATATATTTCTCTCTTGGGATTTGGTATTCCAAAAGTATTTTTCAAAGCTCTAAACTTATTTTAAAGATGGACAAAAATAAGTCATCTCAGCCACTGATCAACTGAACTGGAAGAAAAACAAGTGACAGTTGCCTTGGGTTAACCAGCAGAACTGATGTAACATTCAACAATAGAAGGAGAGAGTCATCTGAAATACTTACCTCAAAAGCTTTGTAAAACTTTCCAGCATTCTTGGAAATACAGATAAGAATTATGGTTTCTTATTAACTTTTTTCTGAGTTATCCCAGTAAGCAACAGAACAAGAGATCTTTGAATGTACAACCTCACTAAAGACTGATTTTTAAAATAATGGTATTTAATGCAGTTGATGATTTTCATTAACTGCACTATTTCAAATATCTTAAGTTTACAATGACAAACACTGACGAAATACCCAGTAAACTAGCATGTGCAGAGAATCCCTTACTACGAAAAATGGCACAGGCTTTAGTTAAGAATGTATATTTATTTTTATCAGTATCTGCCACAGACTGGTAGTGTTGTCAAAGTATTACAATTTCTTCAGGCTTTGTCTGCAACAGAAATCTAATGTGATATGGGGAGACACAGCAAGGGCAATTCAGCCACTGAATTGGAGCTCAATTTCAGTGTCATTGCAGGAAACTATCAAATAATTTTGAAGATGTCACCTTCACCACACTAAGTATATTGAACCCAGTAGCAGACTGCAAATTGTTGTTCATCTTGCAGAAAACATGTCATAACACAGCTGCTTAGTTCAGAGAGGCCCTGTGAATGTCCATGTCTTTCCCAAAAGATACCACCTCAAACAAGGCACATCATTACGTAGAGCAGGTAAACGCAGGCACTGCTGTTATGGCTACATTCAGGATTTTGATTCAAGCAACACAACTGTTTTACTCTACCTCCAGAGACACCTCCTAACCAAACAGCAAGGTATCTTCACCCAGAGACATTCACTATAAAGTGCTGCTCTAGTAAACTGATACGGAGTTGTGGTAAGGTGAGCAGCTAGCATCTGGACAAGCACTTCTGTGAAAGCAGGATATGAAACTGGAATTGTTCTCACTGTGAGAAAGAAGGTATTTAGGGGAACAACAAGAAATTAAGTCACTACAGCAGTCTCCTACTATACTGCTTTCAGCTTCATGTAATTCAAATTCAATGACAGCACAAATTACACCACTTTGTCAGCTACACAGCTACTTTCATGTGTAAACAGAACTTATATAATAATTTACATCATCACTAAATGCCATGATATACAATAGCGGGAAATCCAGCGGGATACACAGGTTAAAAGAATCAGCACAACCACCCTCTTTGTCTGTAACTTGCCTTTGGGATAGGGTCTAAGTGGCCTGCACTTCACCTAATTCTGATGTCCACTGGTTCTTAGCGGTTAAAGGGTACCCAGAAGTCTAACACAATACAGCCTATAGGAAATTTCAGTCA
The DNA here is from genome assembly GCF_000699245.1 of Pterocles gutturalis. Taxonomy (NCBI): domain Eukaryota; kingdom Metazoa; phylum Chordata; class Aves; order Pterocliformes; family Pteroclidae; genus Pterocles; species Pterocles gutturalis. The sequence continues at coordinate 147,378 of NW_010097660.1, forward strand.
TGTCAAAATAGCACAAATGACATGAACACTAAGGCAGTGGACAGACAGTGCCACAGGAATTACACATGGTTTTTATCATGGCATTCATCGTAGAACTTGAAATGCTTCAGCCTTCTTTTTGCATTTTCACTCCAAGCCAGAAAACTCCAAATTTTGCAGGGGATATGAGGAATTTGTCTAATCAACTTGATAGGTTACAAAATAATATCTCCAAAAAAAAATTTTTTCTTGAAGAGATTTACATTGCATGAGTGAGGGTATAAAAACAGTTTCTGTAACCAACTTTTGTTTTTATGTTTGTTTTAAATTCTTACACATGACAAGATGGCAGAGCTGAGGATAGCAATCACAGCTTAACAAATATAATAAATGCAATACAGGAAGTATTTCCTTTTTAATTACAAAATTTCAGCCTAATATTGATACAAAAATGCTTCAATTTTGTTAATTTTCTGTGATGTTTTTCTGGAATAAGAACTTCATCAAAATAACAGAGAACGCTAGTTTCAAAAGGATATGTAACTGCTTTAATTCTAGTGAAAGAAATATGTAATTCAGAATTTTACACAAGAGTGGGTCCTGTGATGTCTTGTAAATTTTTCGTTATTTGGAATCTGGAAATTTTTATAAAATGATGCTAAATACAATTTTACTTTTTTTTTTTTTACTTTTTTTTTTTTTTTTTTTTTTTTTAATGCTAACTGACTTTTTTCCTTCCAAACTAGTATCAGGAGAAGCCTAATTGTATTCTGGTGACCCTACCACTATAATTAATATTGGAAGTTGTCCCTCTAAGTTTTGCTTCTTATTTGCCTTTCACAACACTTGAGCTGTTTTCCAAAAATATAATTTCCAGCACCATAGTCCCCAAAGTAATCATGTTATAAGTAGCATCATTGCTTCTAGCCTGCTTTTCCACTACTATTTTCTGCCTCTTTTTTCTCAGATTGTTCAAAGGCCCAAAAAACACTTCAGATTTTTTTTTTATTATTTATTTTTCTTTTGAGTGAAGCAAGCAGTGTGGAGTACAGCTGGGCTGTCTAAAAATAACCAGGAAACTTGAAAGATGTCAAAATTGAAAGAGAATGTATGTTTTTCTTTCCAAAGAGCTTCTCCAAGACGTCTAATTTTTGTTTAAATTTTTTTTGCTTAAAAATTAAAAAACATAAGAAACATACTGAAAACAGATTAAAAAAAAATATTTTCTTCTTTTTTTTCTGACCAATATTGATAAGTAGTTCTGTTCAAGCAAGAATTTTCTGACACAGCTGATGGAAGACAGAAGTGGAAAGAGAGGTATTTTAATATACTTATGGTAATTTCCCTTTAAACTTTGAACTAGAGATGGATAAAATTAAGTCTAAATCTTAATCTCAAATTTAACTTTAAAGAAAAAGGTATTTGTAATTTGGATCCAAATTCTGAAATATCTTCCCATCACAAATTTAAATTAATCTCACAGTTTGATAGACTGCCCTGTTCTATACACAGCTAATGAACTATCGCTGCTGGAGGTGGCTGGAAATTTGCCAGCAACCTAATAAATAGGCATGTCAGGAAAAGGTAAAAGGAGATAGAGCTGTGGTTGTGGTACTCAGTCTGCGGTGTAGTAAAAAAGTGATAATGGTAAAAGGCACATCTGTGGGGGGGAAAAAAAAAAAAAGCATTTGTCTTTCCTTTTGGGGTTTATGTTGGACTGTTAGCAACCTCCTCTGCTTCACTATCCCAACTAAATTTTCAAGCTCTGATTGTTAATTATATCACTGACATTGTTTTCTCTGAAAAATCTCGTCTGGATTTTTACTTTAAAATCAATAACATATTCCTCTTACATCTGTTTCACCACTGTGAAAGGCACTTAACATCTGTGAAATTACTCATTTGTCTCAACTGCTACATGTTTCTTTTATTAGTTCTTTGAGATCTAAATCATGTAATTCTTTAGGGACAGATACTGCTCTAGACTACCAGAGAACTTCCACTGGCATCAATGAGATGACATGTGGATTTACAGCAGAATAAGACTCTTAGCACAAGATTGTTCATTTGGGACTAGGTTGGTCTTAGCTTTTAGTATTCTTGGGCTGTGGAAGCAGCTTCTTATTAATCAATAATGTGAGCCTATTGGAGCTTTTAAGACGTGACTTCTTCGATGGTTTGGAATTCCCAGAAGAAACACAGAGAGAACACCATAAAACTCCCCCTTGGTCATCCACTTATAGTTCAATTGAATTTCAGGCTTCATGTAAGAGTTACACTCTTAAAAGCTGAATAATTTGTCATTTTAGTTTGTTGAGGAAGAAAAAGAAAAAGAAATGTTGATTCTTTCCTTGATCCACAGATCCTAGGGCTAATTTTCTCCAGGTAACAATCACACAGGAGTAACACAGCATTCTTCTTATGCTCAGTTTTGTACATCGCTTACAATGCTTGTGATTCTCTGAACAGAATAAACCTCCCAGTCCATGAATTACTGTGTATGCATGCGAAAAGCACATCTCTGGAGGTTTGGAACTGAAACTATCTCTTTGTTACTTGTAGGGAAGATTAAAAGTATTTTCCTTGGATACAAGGCTGCCCCTTTTGCCTCCACAGACAACATAGTTAGTGAAAATTGTTTGTTAGTTAGACAACAGTTAGTGAAAAAAATTAAAATAGAAAATAAAATAATTTTGCAGTTGAAGAGCTGAAATTTCCCAAATTATGTTTACAGCTTGAGTAGAAAATGCACAGTTGAAGATGAAAATACAAAGCAAAGATTAGCACTCAGCTGTCACTTATTGGGTTGTTGGTATCACAATATCTCTAATTTCCAGTCCCAGACCTGCTGTCAGATCTCGGTTCTAAAGCATCATGAATTTTAAACTCCCTGTGCTCCAAGGAGGTAACATTCATAGAACATTAGTTTTTAACAAAACCTTCCTTGATCGAATCTTATGTTAACTGTATTCCTCAAAAACTACAGAAGTAACTGTTTTCCCTCTTTTATCTGATTTTAAATGGGAAAAGAGGTTTTTTGAGATTAGTCCTTACTTTTATGCAGACACACAAACAAAGAAGCACACAGGCAAGTGAAAAAGAAAACTCATCACTGTATCAGTCGCAATTTGTGTCCCTGATTCTTCAAGATTGTACAGTAAACCTGGAAGAACAGGAAGAAAGTTAGAATGGCAGAGAAAAGGGCCATTCCCTTTCATATTGTACTCCTCAAGTATAGCCATGCAGAACAGAAAGGAGGAAGAAAGAAATCATCTGTGAGTTTCTCCTGTTCTGTGTGTGTCTTCTAGCTTCCTTGAGAAACTATCCCAAGTCTGTAACAGAGAGATTTAACAGAAGTGAAAGGTACCGATTCATTCTAGCAACGTTGAGTCATCAAAAAAATTGTAAAAACTGAATACATATATTAAATTAATCTGTTGAACATATGTGAGTATAGTTCTCTCTATACATACATTTGTGAACATGCAAGCACACATGTGCACACAAACATGGACACACTTCGGCACAAAAATTTAAGAGACATAATCCTCACTTTGATTTGGCTGATGTTTTCTGACCAGCAATAAAGCTGTGCCATTGGGTCACAATTTGTTCATTACCTTTAAGTACCAGTGTAACCTCTTCAACATGTTCCTATGTTTCAAAAGTTTTAAAAAATTATTATCATGTTAAACAACCAATGTATTGTCTTGGCTTCTAATGTTTTTCTCCATTTCCAGCTGAGAAACTAAAAAATGAAATGGAGGATTACGTAATTCTGAATCAGACTTGTCCTTTAATTTGTCAACCTAGTGAAAATTTTAGGGGCATTCTCAAATAATTTAGTTCTCTAATGATTCGCTAAACAGTAGACTTCTTGATCAAATATAATTTTTACCTGTTCAAAACCACCAATTAACACCAATCAGTATAATTATACAACATGTCCAAATTATTTAATTACTACAAATTTGTAAAAAATTACTCAGTAAATATTACAAAGACAGCATTGTGTCTTATTCACTGATTTTGACTGCAGAAATCAGAAACTATGGTTTAGGCTATAAATAAATTATTTAGTCAGACAGCTTTTTCTAATATGTCTTTTAAAATTTAAATGAATACTGATCTTAGAATTCTTTCAATAATCTTACTATAAGCATTAGGAACCTTTCTGTTGCTTACCAGTCCTTTTAAGAACCAGATGGATTCACTGAAAATGTATTCCCCTCTCAAAAAGCTGATTAGTTACTTCCAGCAGTCAATAACAATCTCTCCATATTTTTGTGCTTAACCACACTACACAGAATCTCTAGCCAAGCCAGAATATATGGACCTTTCATCATCCCTTTTATTACATGATCTAAATGTCACTCTGATCTATTTTAAACTTGCAGCACATTAAATATTTGTCACTATTTTAGATAGTAAGTAGGGCAAGTTATTTTCTGAAGAAATAGTATTTACTGTGCATGTAGGTGGTTGTTTTTATTCCTTGATGTATTCAACACTGCAGAGAAGTTGGCTTTTCCAGCCCTGTGGAATATGGCATAGGGATTTACATCTCTTCAGAACTGACAGCAGCTGTCAAGAGTGGTGATTCCTAGTTGACAGTGACAGCTGACAAAGGTCATTCAAGACTAAAAGATGAATAAAAGGTTCTAAAATATGAATGTGGAAACAGCTTTAGAGGAGAGAAGCACATTTGAAGAGGTGACATCCCATTTAGTAAAAATTATCCTTAAAATTGCAATCTGATGGGTAATACCCAAAGCAATTTCCTAAAATAAAAATGATTACAGAAAATACAAGATAGGAACAAAAGTAATCCAGTATCTAAAGCTAGGGGAAAGTTGTTTTCATACATGCTCTGATTTCAAAATTAGTCAGTCTTGATCAACTGTTACCAGCACAAACTAAAAAAGAAAATGCACCCAAAACATTACCAGCACAAGACCAGTTATTTCAGTATTTTTCTCAGTATTTCTGCATATTCACCAGAATGACCAGCCAAGCATAATTTCCCTGAGGGACTCAGTTATGCTTGACAAATCAGAAAATATATGATTTTGTATACGTACTTTTGAAGCACCAACTCAATCTCTTATTTACATTTACATTCTTGCTTGCTGGATTCCAAGTTTGTATTAGCCTTTCAAATGTGGAATAATATTAACCATTACAGAATCTGAAAAACCCCCATAATTAACACTTTCCTTATTCCTAACAATTACGGCAGAGACTTAGATAAAGTGGAACAAATACAAAGATATCCTTTTAAAGCAAAACGTATTTATAGCAAAACTAAATAGATGAAGAATATCAGAGAAATTAATTTCCTTCAATGTACTGTTTTACCAGTTGAATGACAAAATGAACACCACAGTTGGACCTCAAGGAAATATCTGCATAGGTGTACATGGATAATACCAGACACCTGGCAAAGTATTCTTAAACTGTCAATGTACTTTCCTGATTCTATTGAAATATTAACTGGAAGAGAAGAAAATACTAATTTTAATGAAAGAAGCAGGTAACACAGACTTCTTAAACTGAAAATGCTCTTATTCTACCTTCTCACAAATCACTTAAGGGCTGCTTAAGATTAATTTATAAGGCACAACTACAGTTGAATTGTAGTTGACTTCAGATCAGAGAATGGCTGACTCAAAAGACTAAAATATTTCCTACTACTTACTGTGATATAGTAATCTATAAGTACCTCAGGTAATGCTATAATTCAAAAGTAAAATCACAATAAAATCTATGGACATTGTCAGATTTCAGACCTTTTC
>NW_010097660.1:153182-187171 GCF_000699245.1 Pterocles gutturalis
GGAACAGATACATTTTGACTAAGGTCAACTCACCTCTTCTTCTCTGCCAAATAAAGAGACTGAACAAAGTTCCATCCACTATTATAAGCCATATTTTCCAGAGCCTTCAGCTTTTTCATAGCTCTTTCCTGCACTGCTTTTAATATTTTGCTCTCATTTTTGACGTCTGGAACCAGAAATGGAATTCTGATTATGTTCTTCGTGCTGCAGGGATAATACAGGTGAAGTATTGCCTCCCCGCTTCTAAAGGATATTCCTCTAATCATTTAGGAATTACAGCTGCTGGTTTTAGTCTAACTCTGGAAAACATGTTCTGATAGCTCCTGACAGTTTCATTCTGACTTTAATTTCCATGAATGCAGGGCATCCAGAAACAAATTATGCATCTCAAAAAATGCATTACAAATTTTTTTCTTCGTGTTACGGATGCTTATACAAGGCATGGGATACTACTGCTTTCACGATCTGAATGAGTTTTCCTAACACATACTAGGAAAATAAATAATCCTGTGCTGCTTACGGCTCATGAAAAAAGGAAAATGAAACAGATTCAAGGCCATAAAACCTGTTCTTGGAAAGGACCAATGCCAGTCATACATCCTGACTGATCTCTCCATCTCCACAATGAATAAACCAAAGAATTCTGAAAGAACCACTTTAGCTTTGAGAATTTCAAGTGACAAGTCCACTGTCTTTGTGATAAGTTCAGTCATCAGTCATGCTTCATTAGTCCCACTGTCTGAAATGATATCCCGGCCCCAGGGTTGATTTACCTGACTTCAACGGTCACCATATGATTCTCATCCACTCCTTACAACACGATCAGAAACTTCCTTCACATTTTCCCTTTCCATCATGATTGTTCCTTTACCATAACTGAAGCATATGAAAACTTTCTAAAGAAGCAAAGTTCCTCTAGAAAATACCTACAGGTTTCTCTGAATTCTTGAGTTGTCTGAGTTCCCACAGACTTAAAGGCAAAACACCTACAAGCCAAGCACAGATTTCTTCAAAGCACATAAGGGTCTAGATCCATTCAGAAAACCTGTTCAGCATCAATCTCAGGCTGGTTTGCTACAAAGCTAAGGTTGAGGTTTCACAAATTATAGGGCAAATTCACGCGGTGAATTTCCACATAAATTATAGGGCAAATTCACATGGTGAATTTCCACATAAATTATAGGGCAAATTCACGTGGTGAATTTCCACATAAATTATTCTTGGCTTGCAGGCTTCCCAAACCAGGGGAAACCTCAAGATGCTTTAAGCAGAGGGACCATAGAGACCCAGTCCCAGTTTGTCACAGTGATTAAGAAGCAGATGACAATGCTATCGGCTTTCTACATTTTTACTATAAAACAAGGAAGCCAAAATCCTTGGATTTCCAGTACCAATTGCAATCCCAACTTTGAGATTTCAGACAGCCAACAGCAATGATAACACTAATAGCTTCAATTTCTTTTCTTTGTTCCAGGGGCCTTGGGAGAATATTTATTTAAGAAATAGCATATATATAGTTTCCATAACAACATTTTCAGCATGGTAACAAATATGAAAAGAAACAAATTAACCCTGCAAGTCCCAGTGTTCTCAAACAGCCAGCTCTGTCCTCAGACAGCTTTATCAATTAGCATTTAAAGATCAAGCTGATTTTTCAGTCATGCCTTAGGGGTTTTTTTTAATCCTTAGATTGTGGCTTTTCTGAATTAATTCCAGTTTTTTCTCATAGAGATCAAATATATCAGTTCAATACATCTTCCTTATATACAACATGCTGGATGTTTCAAAATATCTCACTATACCTAACAAGCAACACCATTTCTTACATTTCTGCTGTTCCTTCTATACTGCCTTACGGGCCTCAGATTTTATTCCAGCAATACATATTTAAGGAGATTTAGCACAACAGCCAGGATGTCTAATGGTTCTGATTAGATTCTAGGTTCATTTTTAGAAATATTAAATGTACCACATTTACTGCAAGTACCAGAATTCCTGGTTCAGATCTTTCTTACTAAAATAAAACTGGGTTAACAGAAGGTAGCATGCAGCTGGTGTCAGAAGAATGACGTGTTCAGAAAAAAAAGTAATGACTTTTCCTGGTCTAGGCTTTTCTTAAAGAGAGACAAACTATTTCTTTCTTCTAGGAAGTGCAGAACCATGTCACATATACAATATCTAAGACTCGGAGTGTGCTGTTAAAAATGATTCATATACGGTCATGGTAAGGACACTGGTTTAAATTTGGACTTTCAAAAATCTGACACAAATTCCCTGATACGTCATAACCATGATGGCCTCCATCCAACAGGGTCCTGTCTCTTTTTACCTAATGATGTCCAGACTTAGCCCCATGGGGAAAGACGGAGGGTGAATCCCAGATGTAAAATGCATCATTGCTGCTGTGCTGTACTGCCTTTTGCTAAGATAAAAGTAAGCAAAGAGATGAAAGAACCTTCTCTATCTTCAGTTTTCTAGTGAAGAAAAAAAACACACTCGCAGAAACTGATAATAATAGAGAAGCAGCTCCTTGGTTTAGCGTCTTAGAAATACCATGACGATGATTTTACAAGTTGTTCTTGCAGATGTTTACTTTTTTGTGAACTTATGCCCTATTTTATATCTGCCAAATGGAAGCTTATTCCTGCACCTGGAAACTTTTCCGTGTGTTTCCCAGTGAAGCCTTTACGGAATATGTTCAGCTACATTAATAAGGCCTCCCACAAGTAAAACACTCTGAGATTCTGCCACCTCATGGATTCTATTCTCATTTGTGAAAGTGCTGCCACCTGAGAACAGTTTGCACATGGAACTGAGGAATAAAAAAAATTAAATTCAGGGTCATTGCAACCAAAACTTTCAAAATGCATCCAGAAAAGAAGCAGTGCAAGAAAAACATGTCAAACAAAGCTGTCAGCATCCACTTCTGAAGGGGTCGAATACAATAAGAGTGCATTAAAGAAAGAATCCAAGTACTTATTTTCACAAAGAAAATTGAGATCCACATTCCGTTTTCCTCTTCTACTGATTGCCCCTTGCTAGAATAGACATTTTCTTTGTCAGCCAAGAATGACATTAAATTTCCTAAGAAGAACTGCAGCTTCTCTAGTAAATGTTTTTTAAAAGATTTAGAGACCAAATAAGGTGTAAAACAGAGAGGTTTCAAAATCTGTTGATTATACTGTATTAAACTAGTTAACAACCCAATCCTTTGCTGAAAACCACTCAACCACTGCTTGTGACTTGTCCCATTCTTTTGAATTCTGAGCAGAAAATAATCTCTTTGTTCAACTGAATACTTCCATTATCTTTCCACTGGCTTTCCTGGGGTCTTCCCTGGCACTTATTTTTCCTGATGATTTAGTATCTGTATTTAAGATTTGTAATGGGAGTTGAGATACACTTTACACAAGTGCAGCTGTATGTGATTGCACTAGCTGAGACAGGCATCAACCCTCTATTAAGCACAAATTGTTTACACACAACTTATATATATATATATATGCTGTTTTGATGAAAGAAATAGCTAACTGCTGATGCTGTAAAACAGAAGGGGAAAAATACAAAGCAGTAACCTACAGTGACCAGTGAATGCCATTACCAACATAGGGCAGTGTAGCAATCATACAAAAAAAAAAATCAACAGGAAAAAATACACCTTTTGTATTTTAGAAAGCATAACAGCATGTGTGCAGACCCTGCTGTCCATAGCACAGCTGCTGCATACAGCCCTTTTCTCTCATATCACTAACAGAAACAGTCCAGCTCCTCTTGCGTAAAGAAGATTTAAAAGAGTATGTTATACATATACAATATATATTTTTGTAACTTCTGCTCATGTACACATACCTACCAGTGTGCAAAACAGAACTAACCAAATAAATTTATCAAAGAGGTAGGTTTCTCTGGGAAGACAGAACATGCTACAGATGTAGTCCGTTTTGCACAAACCAGGTTAAAAGCTGGATCATTACACATCTTAGTCACCTGGAAGGACGGAAGGTAGCTGAGGCAGGGGAAAACAACCTGTCTCTTATGGTACAACTGTTGAGACTAAGTACTAGTTTTCAAGATTTGGCTTTTTATAAGTAGATGTAATGTCATTTGTAAATAATTGAAATTTATCAGCAGAAATGATCCCCTATACTGTATGTTTATGAGGACTATATTCAGCCAAAATCATTGTATGATTTCCTGGAAAACTGAAAGTAAAGGAGACTTCAGAGAGCACAGCCTTCCTCTATGCTTTCTCCTATTTAGAACCAGCTACTAACCAGGGAGATGTAACCCTAGGAACTACTAGCTCTTTGGGGGCAAACAAAGATAAGTCCATTCTTCAATGCTTCTGTAAACAAACTGTAATAAGCCCGTCATGTCATAATCCATCAGGCATAATTGGCGTTGTAGATGGATGAAACATTTCCTGATAGCTGTGCTACTTTGTATTCAGACCAAGCACTCACTATACCATTCAAATCAGAAACGTGTATAGCAAAGCAGCTGATTTTGCTGGGAAACCAGTGTTGCAAATAGTTTTTCACATCATGATCTGAACAAAAATCTTGAAGGAATTTTCAGTATTTTCAAGTACATTACGGGTCACAACATTTTAATGGGAAGCAATAACTTTTTCCTGCTACCTACTTCTACTTCAAAACAAATTGTGCAACACCAGAAGGGCAGAGTGAAGAGAGCAAATGGTGAAAAATACATCCTTTCAGCCTTTGCACGCCAGCCCAAAGTCTCAGTTTAAACCCTCCAGAGAAGGCAAAGCATTCACAGCAGCTGCTAGTGAGCACAGGAGCTTTGCTATGCAGGTAGAAGTAATCTGAGGACCCTTTCCTAAGCTATGCGAGCAGAGCTCTTCCAGCAATACTGCTAATACAAAAGGCTTGACATACTTCCAGCTCAACCAGGTTGACAGATGTTTAATGTGTTTTACTTCTGGGTCAAGAATTCTTCATCCTGTACACTCTGTTGGTAATACTGCTTAACTAAGGTTAAATAAAAATTCATTACAGTACCTATATTTAATTCTTTGTGCACTCTGCAACAAAAAAGACTTATTTTAGAAGAATTAATACACATTTAAATATCTTAAACACATTTAAGACAACATGCTGTCCTTCCCAGCTAGAAATATTTCAGATTCCTCCGCAATTCTTCCAAGTATCGAAGTTGCTAAGACTACTGTCCATTTAGGAAAATTTAGAGTATTTCCATTTGAATAAATCTCAGCGTTAGCACATGCAGTCCTCAGTCTGAAAATGAGGTTGCCAGGGGATTACAGTGTGCTATTCCAAGAGAAAAATCAAATAGTAATTCTACATGTTATATATTTCTAATTATAATCAACTCTAAAATGGCATAAAGCATATTTTTACCCATGGAATGTTTACTTTGATACTGAGTTCATCATTGTCATTCTCAGTCATCTGACCACAGTCATTAGTCTCACCATTGATTACAGCAGACTTTGAATCCGTTCCCCTGCCCACTCACTCCTCCTTGCTAGCTCCACCTGTTCTATTTCTTCTAATATTTTCTGTTCTTGCAATGGGGTGTGCACTGGACCTCTAGGACCACAAAGAATCCCACTAAAGTTAATTTCTGTGAATAAATGCTTCTTTCACAATTTACTCTGGAGCATTGCATTCATTCAGCACTCAAAAGCTGAAATTTTGAATACATAAGAACAATATAATCTCCTTGGTCCCTTGACTGGATTAACACAGTTCTTCAAAAAGAGTTTGGAATCAAAAAGATTGAAAACAACTGCCATCTGATGAAATGAAAGGATTATTCTATTTATAGTCATGAGGATTTTTTTCCTTTTTTTAAATTAGTCTCTTACATGGGACATGACTATTTCTCTGAACATTTCTGAGAGTCAATACATTGTTTAAGTACCTTAGAAAGAAAGGCATACCCAAAAGAGGGAAAAAAACCTCAGTCCATTCTGAATTAAGCAAACGTTAACAAATGTTTTAGCAGATATTCCCTCAATTTAATTACAGAATAAGTCATGTTTAACTATCCTTCTGAGTTACAAATGCAGAGTTCCTTAAAAAATTTATTCTGTGTGTATATATAGAATATATGCACATTTAACACACTTATAAATGTCTTTTTTCAATATAAAGCTGCTGATAATATGTGCTATTTACAACAATGGTCATTTGGATTCCGGAGACAAAGGAGATGTGTTATTACCGTGTAATATGTTTTCCTTTTCAAGATAAAAAGACAAATCAGATTATTTTAGATAATACGCTGAAACCAAGAAAAACTTGCATTATTGTATTAAAACCTGGAATGGAATGGCCTTAAAGAACCATTTGAAATTCTTTGATAGGAAGAAACTGTAATCAATGGTTTTCAGTTGTAGTCTTTCTTTCCAGGGATCTATGGACCACTTATTGAAGGTATCCATAAATAAGTAATTATGAAAAACAAAGGTAAGCACAATATCTTTGTTTTTATGGTCATTCAAAAACCAGCAGAGGCTCAAACCCATTAACAGAATCATAGAATCACAGAATGGTTTGGGTTGGAAAGGACCTTAAAGATCATTAAGTTCCAACCCCCCTGCCATGGGCAGGGACACCTCCCACTAGACCAGATTAAGTTCCAACACAAAGGTCTAGGCAACAGCAACTCTAAAGAGATTGCAACATTATGCAGAGAACATGGAAGAAAAATACTGCACATATATGTGAATTCAACTATAATTTGTCTGCCTGTCATATTATAAGATTTAATACTTATGCATATTAGAAGTAAATCAATTAACACCCTAAATGTACTGCTACCAAATGGACACACCTTCAATTGTTTAGACACTATAGTGAAATACATAAATTACCAGGGTTAAAACTATCTGAGCACAATTGACAGAGATATATCCCTCTCATGTGCACAGGTACAAATAATTTTTTGCAGTACGACAAGAAACAGTGTTAGATGAGTTGGTCCTCATCCTGCTATAGCATGGAACCTACCGCACATTTTTCTACTTCTTTTCTTCTGAACAAGCCTCATATTTTCTTCACCTAAAACATAATTCACTGAATTACAGTGCTAACTATGTGTTTACTTGTGTAGGTCCACTGGAAACACTGCAACCATTTCTGCATGTAAAACTGACCATATATGTTTCCTGGCAGAGTCAAGATTAATGGGTTCCATTTTTAGAGAGGTATTAGTCACTTAGGCTTTTCTGCTTTCACTTTTTAATGAGGTAGCATTCTATCTTTGTACCTTCATTTCCATCCTATGAATTAATCATAAAGTGTTATCAATACAAATGCTTTCAGTGTTTTACTAGTTTAGACATAATTTCAATATCCATCATTACATTCAGTTATCAAGAAATTACTTCTGCATCACATCTGTATTCCACCTACAAAAGAGGGCAAGAACTCTGCGAAGACAACCGCAGAAGTCTAGGTATTTCATATCAAGAAATAATATGAGCTGTTTTGTTTCTCTGTTGTTCATAAGGCAAATAAAAATTAAAGGTTGATGTGTTTAATTTTGACTGGGCATGCATCTTGGTTTTGTGTTACTGATATCATGTTACATTTTTTTCTGCAATATTCTAGTAGTTTAACATGTTTCTGCAGTATTCTAGTAACATAACCTTCCTACAGGTGCTGAGTAGGAAGAGTATGGCAAGGGAAGCAATGGATCACTTCCTGGGGAAGTACAAAGAGCTGTGTGTCTTTCTGACATCACAGGGTCTTATGATTAGATTGTCTCCAGAAGCAACCACGTATTTCAGTCTCAGTACTGCTACTTCATGATGGTAGTGCCTACTGAATATCAGCATTTCAGTGGCAAACTCTGGGTATGACACAAATAGGGTCAACTCAACAGATTTTCCAAAGGCAGGAAATATTGGTTTTTTCAGCAGTTTTTGTTGAAGTAGCAAAAACAGGCACTGAAAGCCCTTTTTATTCTGCAGTTAAAAAATTTTCTTCAAAAAACTACAGGAAAACTAAAAACAGGTGCTATTTGGTTGAAGAAAAGGAAAGCACATTCATTTTTTCATAGTTGGATGCCTAATACAAACTGAAAGGAAAGTCTGAAAACAAATTAAATGAGAAAGAATTTTTAAGGGGTATCATTTTTTCCTAGATGGCTATTCAAATCAGGTTCTTTTGCCTAATCATTATGTTTGTATATTTGTACTTATACTCTCACATGCACGCATTATGCTTAGAAAATGTACCATAATTTGCTGCCTCCAGTTTCAAATTATTTGTCAGAAAAGATGACAGTCAAACTCAATGCACTAGAGCTTGTTCCTACTCTATTCTCTTGTACAATAGAGATAAAATGTGCTCAGTGCACCCTTTCCAACACTGAGAAGTAAGCATGTCATTTACCAACAGTCATGTACAAATGACATATATTAGAGGCTTTTAAGATAAAAAAGAGAGGACTGTCTTAATAAGGGGACATTTTATGAAATTATAGATTCATTTCTGAATGTAAATAAAGTTTCAACAGCCAGAGAGGCCACACTGCCTGCAATACACCTGAAAGAGGTGAGTGATCCTGTGGGCACAGGTGTGCTTCCACAGGTACCAAAAGAAATCCTATAAACTTCATGGTGGGTAGTTTTCATTACTGAAATGACCTTGTATTTATATCATCTTATGATTATGCCTTTAAATCATGGAGTGCCATTTGCTATCTTCAATCAACATTTAACAATACCTCAGGCAGGAAGGGGTAGCTTCTACACAACCCCTAATTTACTGTTTGGATCTACTCCTTTACCCAACAGTTCACAAAATAAGGCAGGAAAAAGTCATTTAATCATGAGACAGAACTGATGAAGAATAATAGAAATCTTTATTTGCATCTGGCACTGAACCTGGAGAAGAGAGTTACATCTTTTTACATCCTGGTTTGTCTGTCTCTAGTACAGCAATACTTAATTCACATGGTTGCAGTGAAGCTTAATGAGCATAAGGCACTTGGAAGCCCTTGGATGAAAGAGATCATATAAATGTTATTCAACAGCACTTGACTTATTGGTAACTCAGTATTCATGAGTCATAAAATAAAGACTTGGTTTCTGTCAGTTCCAATTAATCTGCTAGAGAAAAAAATAGTTCAAATAAGCAGAAAGAGAAAAACAGTAAAACCATTAAGAAAAAACAGATTTCTAAACCTGAGCATTGCATCTTTTATTAGAAAAATTGTAGATGGAAATACTATCTGACTTTATTAACTGATAATTACTGAAGATAGAGATTATCTGTGAAACTTATTCTTGTTGAGTATCTTTTATAATCATAAAAAGTACCCTTGCTATTCCTAATAACTGACACCTCGTAGCAGTATGTGCAAAGAAATCAAAGAATGAGCTATCAGAGGAAGTAGAATGGCTACATCCAATATTTGGACTCATTCATTTAATTTTTGGAAAGATGGATGAGAAAATTGGCAATGCACTCTATCTGAATCTGTGCCAGAAAGCACCATCCGTCTAGCATAACTGAGCCAGAAATAATGGTCAGAAACTAAAACCTAAAGATGAGATTAAGTAATAAATTTGTGCCTCAGTGTCACGGTGATGTGGCGTCATACAATATTAAGCATGAGAAATATTCCTCTCTTTGTACAGTGTCCCAGGCAGATGAAGGTTTCATATTCTTTGATTTTGCTTTTAGCATAGAATGAACATACTTACATACGCAGAACTTTATTATAGATATGGGCAAAGGAGAATGGAAAGATTTTAGTCTCATAGTTGTTTCTCTTACTACACTATACTTTTCCTGTTGAAGACAACAGAGCTAACACAGGATAAGGGTCAAAGTGTCCGAGGAGGGGGAAGAGAGAGAGGCATCTGCTTTCCATTCATGAATGAAAAAGATAAAACTCTGCTTTCCGTTCATTCCGAAATGCTTTGTGCTAAAAGGAATATAAGCAGCATAAATAAATATAATTTAGTATTCATTAGGACTGGTTAATAGGATATGTTATACATAAATTATGATCAAAAAGTTCGATAAGCATTGAGAGGTTAGACACCTACATGTCAGAAAGATTTGTACCTGGTCTCTTATATTTGACATTTTAGAGAGAAACCCCAATACATTATGGGCTGCTAACTGCAAAATAGAGTGGCAAAGCATTCCAAGTCAGCAGCGTACTTGTTCATTCATTTAGTTTTCACTCCTTAGTAGCTTTGCTTCTGTAGTGACATCTAAATGGTAGGCACTAACAGTGCCAGATTCTGCAAGTTGCATCCCAAGCCTATGGTAAGACCAGTCACGTATCAAAATCCCTTCTTTCACCAATTTCTGTAGTCTCTGAAGGAAAGAAATCCAGGCAACAGACCAGAAAGACCACAGTGACAGGGAAACTAAGATTGTAGGCAAACCTCTACCATGCAGTTTGGAAGCTGTCTATATCTATTCAGTGTCTGAAGGTTGCAAAAGGCACAATCTTAGAAGCATTGCCTTCGTGCGGGTCCCCTTTTCTAGAACAGCTCTGAACTTTGTGTTTAGTAAACCTCCCATTGAAGCATATTAGGGCAGGAGGACTGTGCTCAAATCAGTGCCGGAGCGCTGGAATTAACAGGCTCCTACATGCTCTGCTCCTATACCTGACACAGCAAGGCCACACAGTAAGGAATATGCCCCAAATGTCGTAAGCATAAAGAGACTAAAAAAAAGGAGAGACATGAGCATTCTCTATCCCTGCGTACATCAGGCTGAAGGAATGCATGTTTTATTCCTGAACATGCTCTGCAGTTATCACTAAATAGGTTAATGCAATCATTCATGGTTCAGAGTATTCATTTCCATGAACTGAAAGTCAGCAGTTCACCCTGACTTCTGACTCCATCTGATGAATTACCTTGTCTGCAGTGCCTGATCTATAAATAAACACAACATCTGTTGGAATGCTAGGTCTGAAAGTCAGGCTGAATAAATCACTCTATAGAAATTCCCAAAGCTACTAAGGCTCTTTCCATTGCTTCTGTCCTTCCCCCTCACCTGCCATGCATATATCCATCCTCTTTCCCATCTAGTGGGAATAATTTTAGTATTGTTGTTTTCTCCATTTCATTTTCTTAAAGGTATACCTCCAATTAGGGCAGCTGAGGGGGCCAGTGGTAGTGGTGAGAGCTATTACTCTGTATTCTAAAGCATAGAAAGTTTGGTTAGCACTTCCTCAAAAAGATCCTGTGTTGTTTTTTAACATCTATGTTTGGTAAGAGCATTAATAAGTTAAAAAGAAAAAGAGTGGGTATGTAAGATAGTAATTTGTGCTCTGTTCTTTGGCAGCAGTAAAGAAAATAAAAAGATTTGGCAGGCTCTACTTGTCTTGTTAGGCTTTGCCTTCTGATACCTCCTTCTTTCAGTATTCCTTTTTCCAGATTAAATAGGAAGACTCTCACAATTTGAGAAGACAACTATTGGGTTTCCACAGGGATTGCAGGTTGTCTCTTGCAAGCTCACATTCTCCTCAGGAAAATATAGGACTTAGTCAGATTAAATGTCTGTGTTTACAGAGTGAAGACCTGCAACCAGAAAGTGCGTGATCCCAAACGTCAACTTTCATCAGGTACTACAGCGTCATATTTTGACAGAAATATTTTGAGTTTAAGATCATCATTAAAATCCCAGCTCTATTACAAACAGCAAAAGAAGTTTTATGAAATAATACTGTTTGGTATTTAAAAAAGAAAATAAAATTGACCAGCCCTAAAACTAGCATCAAAATTATGTATGGTTTTAATATTAGCCTGAAAATTTGAAAGGGACACCATCCATACAGATGCAAACAACAGATGGTCCTTTTAAAAATCTATCATAAATTAGAGCAGACCCTTTGATGAAGAATTTACATCAGTTAAAGATTCAGGGGGGAAAAGAAGATATGCAGCCACTCAGTGTTTTGGCCTTTGATGCCTTATTGAACAAATGTAGTCTTAAAGTGCAGCCTGGCTACCCGGGTAGTATAAATGCATTCCTTTTCTTTCTTTCTGAAAGAACAGAAAATAGGACATTTAAAAAAACCTCTGGTTAATAACTGATGTTGCTTACTATCCCTTTGTGCACATTTAACCTATTGCTTTTGATATATGGAATAGAAGACAAAGTTACTTTCACTATTGGATCAAGTCATGCTATATTTTTCCTGATTTTTTGGTGATATGATGTATAATTCTCCCATCTCATCAGGCCAACTCATACTTCTTCAGAGATACGGTCCTGTCTCTGAACTTTCTAACTTCCATAACCACTTGTGCTGATCCAAAAATCAGATAGATTGATTCTGCAAATGAGTTAATACAATAGTATTTCCCCAGGATCAGCAACAGCAGCTGCAGTTGCACACTGCAGCAAAGAAAGTGGAGGCAGAGACAAGAGTTGGAAAAAATCATTAGCAAATAAATGATGGTAGTGGATAGTATGGGGTTCAGAACCCCAGTACCTTCTTCTTCTGACCATGCTCTCTTACATTACAGGTTGAAAACTGTATTTCCTCAGTAAATGTTTTGAGGAAGGTAAGTGAAATGTCTTACAACTTGAAAACTTCCAGGTTACATTATATCAAAAGAACTTTTGTATTTGCATACTAACAGACATTTTAAATAAGGTTTGTCCATGGAATATTCATTCCACACAACCTCAGTTTTTCAGTCAACCTATGTTGTGGGGTAATATATTTATAATTAAGCTGGCTTGGATGTTCCCAAGAAAGCAAACTCATGAAAATTAGTCGAAAGTTCAAGTACCAAAGCTTACTTTTTAATATTTTTCCTCAATTTTTTTTTCTTATTTTCATTAGTAGGTTCAGAGTGTAGATTACAAACACTGAAAAAATGTTAGAAAATTATAACACTATCTAGGTTTTTATCAAAGTATAATACAAGAACTCGTTTCCTCATTAGGAATTTCAAATTGTGTCCACATTTTTCCCTCTTTACTGTGGAACTTAATATGTAACTTGGGCATACACTCCACAGACGTGTTCCAACTGTTAAACTTAAAAAAAGCTAATGAGGGAAGAATTATTTATAGCTTAGCTTTTGGCAGCAGAAAAAAAATCTAGACAATTTTTGAATCAAGCTTTATAACTTTAGAAGTAAAGAAATAAAAAGAAATCCCTGAAGCCAAAAGGGATAAAAAAGGAAATTGGATATCTTTTTTTCTATGAAAGTCCTCGCACTTGTGTTCCTATTGGCCTTTGTCATTTTGACAGCAGCTCTTGTGCTTTACATTGAAGGTCTTTGATGCACTTTACCAACCATAATGACTACATCTCAATATTTCTGTGAAGCAATAGGATAGTGTTCTCAAACTTAGGATAAGAAAAATGAGACAAATATGCAAAAAGGATTTATGACCCAGTTCTTGAACATACTGAGTCACTGTATCAGACTGTATGTAACTTTTAAATCACCTAAAAGCAAGTGGTTAGACCAGCGCGGTGACCCTAATTAGATCATAGGAGAAAGACCTCCCCTGGAAGCCATCATGCTGTCTATTCTAGTAACTCCTGCCATAATAAAGGGGATACTGCCCCATTTAAGAAGATTATTCCACAGATTTACCTTCTTGAAAACATCTTTTATACACATATACATATATAATTTTTATATTATCATTCTAGCTATGATAAGTACTTTCTTATGGAACACTGACTCAAGAGGAAAAAATTCACCAGTTATTCCTGTGATGCTCTACAGCAGAATACATGGCTATGAGGTACGAAACAGAATGCAAGAGTCAAAGCTATTCTATTTTTCTATTTACTTCCCTTTTTTTTAATGCATTTGAAGATTTTTAGAGGCGTCATGTTGTATGACAGCAAGGAGGTGCACGATAAAGTGTATGTAATTAAACTCTGCTTCCTTTCTACCACTTGAATGACACAAATGGAGCATATGTTCTGTCCTCTGTATTTTAAGAACCTGGGGACATGCTGCTGCTTACCCTATTCATATGCTGTGAAGAGCCACAGACACCAAAAATTCCCTATGCATGACAATGCGATTTCTTTCTCTGTTAATGATTGTTTAGTTGAAAGCTGAACAGAAATGAAATGTAGTAAGATTCAGTTTCTGACCATCTACATTAATTCAGTTTCTTCCTTGTGTTCCAAAAAGATAGTGTGTTTATCGCTGCAAAGACTATAACAGGGTAGGTGGTAATCCCTGCTGGACAGCCTGGTTCTAAAATAGCAAAGCATCGCTTTATTTCATGCTACTTATGTTGGACTGATTTAGGAGATTCCCAGGCTTATGCACTAACTTTAATCCTCCAAATTCTCAAAACAAACAGTCCATAATAATCACGTGCAATGCTGATTTTTTTTTCAAGTGCAATTGAAGAGATTATTTTAACCCTAATTCTATTCCCATAACACACTGAAGTCAGACAACACGTTCTGATACTAAAAAGATTAGACTTTGAAAACATCAAGGTATAGTTTCAAGAGGATGATCCTGCACATTCCTTCAAGGAAAGAGATAAGGAAAGGAATACAATAATATCAGAAGGTGATAAATCCACATTAAACTGAAGATCTTTCACCAACTGTATGAACCATCAACATCTCCAGGCATGGGGGCATGACAGTTGAGCAGCCAGGAGTAGTGGAGAGGAAGCACTACTGAAGGACCACCTTGTCCGGACAGAATTCATACAGGAAGCCAACATGCACAGTCCTTCCAATTTCAAAAGCTCTTTTCTTACAGCACAAGCAATATCTGAAGGTTTTTGTACATAATGTGTCAGCACTCCTTATATACAGAATGGAGTGCATCTATATTCTTCTCAGTTTTCTCTCCAACTTGCTTGGCTCTTTATGTTCATATATAGTGCACATTTTGTGATTTATATTACTGAAAAATCACCATCAGAATTTATCTCCTTCATGAATCTTCATTTGTTCCCTTGTTTACCTATTCCAGTCCAAGGAACATCCACCTGTGCATCTGTACTGTTTACATTTCCATATGTTCTCTTTATTGCAATGTATTGTAACAGTGAAGTTGTTCAGGACTGTAGCATAAAGCTCCAAGAAAAGCAAAGCTAAAAATATAAGAAATGCAAGTTTTATAGGAAAAGGTTATTGGACCATTTGCTACAGTTTCAAAAAACAACAACAAAAAAAAACTGAACAAGCAAAAAATATTCTTGGGCACAGCCTCTGCAGACCTGCAAAAGGCTTGTGTGACCAAAATCCTCCCTGTTTTACCAAGCCTTCCAATGTAACTTAATAAAAGATATTACATGTCTTTTCTGATCGGACCTGGAGAAACAACATACATAATAGAACAATTTGAAGACTGCCTGCTTCTGCTCAGAAAAAGATTCCTGAATATACCAAGATCTATCCACAATATTTAACAGCTGTTCCATTAAATAAAATGTTACTAAGTTTTATTTAGTTTTGGTCAGGTCTCTACTAAATTCAATTTTTTTATATACCTAGAAATACACACTAGAGGCAGTTGCCAAGTCTTCTATCACAATAAATGTAATGTATGACCCATGTTGATAGAATAATTTTGTTTACTCACCACAATTCTGTAATTTAAAAAGAGCTGGAAGACCATATGGGAAGTTGGACAAAGAGTTATTTCATGAAAAATTGATTTAATTTTTTCCATCTCTTATTTAAAATCTTACCATCTGAAAAATATCAACATCATAACTGAATCTGTGTTGGTTTACTCCCCTATTATAGACCTACTAAAAAAATTTGCTCTCTAGCATTAAAGTTTTGTGAGATGAAGAAAACGTCACTAAGCTGGTTGACTCCATGGAAATTTTGCTGATGTTTAAGGTGCTCTTTGGAAGGAAGGAAGGAAATATCTGCAAATAGCCACATTACTAAAAGAAAAAAATAAAATACAAACTTAGGGAAATGCATTTTTAAAGAATGTATGTTGAACTTACTGAAATGTGAAAATTCCTCAAATTACAGATATTTAAGGGGCTTAATTTTTCCTTAAAATTCAGGCCTGTTACAAGCCACATCTAACTAGTTTCTAAACACTATAACACAGGTTACATTGATGCCTCATTTGACATTGTGCTTAGTCTTGACTCCTCTTCACAGAAATATGCGTGAACTATAACCACATTGTCTGCAGGGATAGAGTTGGAGTATAAGCCAGTCTCTCCTCCCTTCAGCCCTCTCCTGCACACTGCCCACATTTCCTTGCCCGGAGAGACAGTTGGACCACTTCAGTCTAAAGTCAGTGTCTGCCAACTAGTGAGCAATCAGAAAGTGGGCATGAGTATTATATTAGTTCAAACACTGTGCCAGCAAGGCAATATTGAGCTACCATAATAAATAGTTTTCTTCAAGTTGAAGACATATCTTCTGATCCAGTATCTCTCTAAATATTCAGTAAAATTCTGGGCCTTAAAACCTAACAACACTAATCTCTTTGCACTTCCAGGGTGTAATTCTCCTTGATTCCTAGATTAACACCACTTCATATCCCTCTAGGAGCTACAGCTTTCCCTTGATTACACTGAAAAGCAAGCTCACTTTCAACTTGCAAAAGCAGCTGTAATCTCAGCTGGTGATTGACATAGCTCTGTGTTGTTACATCTATGCCAGACCACATTTTTTCCACTTCTCAGGCTCTAAACTAAATGTGAGTATTGCTTATCTTAATCTATCAGGGGTTTGGGTTTTGCTTTCATTGTTACTGCTCTTGGCTTTTTCTCCCCATAGTCCTCTGGTGAGGGGTCAAAAGTAATTTCTCAGGATTTCCAAGTCACACAGCATCCCTTTATTAGAGTACTGTCAGAGTTACAATTCAGCCGCTGTACTTCCTCCCTACATAAACCTTACATTTCCAATGCCCTATGTCTGCAGTAACGACTGCAATACCAGCTACCACTGGCATGATAACAGCTCTTTCTGAGTCTCTGCCTATTCTTTGTGGTCTCAAACATATCTTTTGCAACTCGGCTGATAATGCAAAATTTAACAGTCTTGCATTACAAAATGCCTCACATCATCTGCACTGTCTGGGAACTTAAACTCTCAATTCCTTTCCTTACAGGATTAAAAATGATGAACAGAGGGACTAGAGGTAAGTTCACACTTGAGTACATCCTGCCCTCTGCCAGTACCAATACATTAACTTACTTGGAACATCATCTTGTTTACACTCATTATTCATTTCCAGATTAAAGGACTCCTGAAGCTATACAGCACCTGCATGCATATAAGAAGTCCAGTCTTGTCATCCAGTTCCTGCTCTGATCCCTATAAATCCTTGTGTATCAAGTGGACATCCACAAATATTAAAACTTGAGAAATTAATTACTGTCCTTAATGCAAGTGCCAGTAGCAAACTGTGATAATGTCAGTAAAAGTGAAAGATGCCCTTGGTCCATTTGACCAGAGTGATTAAAGCACAAAGTATTAATACCAGAATTGTATCTCTTGAGTTCAACAGACCAGCCTTTACCTGATGCAAGCCTGGAGAAAGGCTTGTGGTTAATTCTCTGAATGAGAAATTTGACAGTGTGCCCCAAATTGCTTAAAAAAGAAAAAAAAACATCAAAATACATTATTGATATATTAAATATTTTGGATCTATATTTCAGATATCTAATAACAAAAAAAAAAGGGTAAAATACAAGGGCCATAATTCAGCAAGGCATAATTAGCAAAGCTCTGTAGATTTAATACAGCTATTCCAATTCACACTTACTGAGAACACAGTATCAGTACCATTATTAAAAAATAGTATCAATGAGAGAGGAAACAATTCCAATCCGTTCTGTGGGATCCAGCCACCAACCATGCTGAAAGAGTAGGATTTGCTTAGTAAAACCAACAGTGGATTCAGGAAGGAAGTTTTTCCTGACTGACATGCTGGACTTCTTCCAAATCAGTATGGTACACAAGAGAAATGCAGTTAACATTGTCCATAGTACCTAGATATCTGAAAACCTTTTAGGAAAATCCTTCATTGGAAGTAATTAGGTAATGTAAGAAGTCACAGAGGTTAAGCAAACAAACTTAAGAGAAGGAAAACAGTCTTACGATTATTTGTAAATATTAATTCATCTGATAAAAAGGAGAAATTCTCAAGGATTATTTTTGATAATTCATCTGCAATATCCAGAAAAATTATTTTGCTGCCTCTATTAAATGGGAAGCAGGGAGGAACAAATAGCGATATTTTTCCAAATTCTGTACGTGATTTAACTCTCCCCATTTATGTCACTTTATTCATGTCACCAGAAAATACCTTAGGGTCTGAACTGTGTCTCTTTCTTATCAGTCAAGCACAAGAAGGCCTCTTCACTCACATTTTGCTTTTCAGATTTTAGATTTTAGAGAGCTCCTAGCTTCCAAATAATTTAATCTATGAACACTTTGAATACTCAAACGAAAGGAGTATCTTGACAGCCACAGCAAAGTGCGTCAAACTGGATTCCTCACAGGAAAGTGGCACAGATTTGATATTTTATTTCCCTTCTCCTACTTCAATGTTTAGGAAGTACTGTAGTAACATACTAAGGCCTTAGAATTTTAGATCTGTCAAAACATTTTCTTAAGTAGGGGCTTAATGCACTTATATAAAAAAAAAAATATTCCAAACTGCTTAAATGTGAGCTCAGAGAAGTGTTTATTCTTTCTGAATAAACTGAATCAGACTTAAAATTCTTCTAACTTCTCTTCCCTGTAAACACACATAAACTCTTGCCTCTGTACTGGGTCCTAAGAGAATATGAATTAAAAGAGCAAGTGCAAATCATGGGGGACTCTAAAAGTACAAGTGTGCTGGGTAAGGAAAGGAAATGTTTGCACAGTAAAGGCTGTGACATGAATAAAGCATTTTTAATTTACAACAAAAACAAATATATTTTTAATTTAACTCATGTTCTCTCTGAAGTTGTATTTTTGTAACTAATTATATCAGTGTCATAAAATGCATGGCCTGTCCAACCAAAAACAGAGCAAGTGTCTCACCTAAAACCAACAGGCAATGATCATTAGTTGACAGCATTATTATGAGAGGCTGTCCAATGTATCAATAATTTCTCTGAAGAATCCATTCTCTTTAAATTTCATATTTTAAACCATAGCTAAGCACAGTTTAGGCTTTTATGAGACATACACTAACAAGCATTCTGATTACTCCTACTTCAGTATTTAGGAAGCACTGTAGTAACATACAAAGGCCTTAGAATTTTCGATTCTACATTTTCTTAAGCAGGGGCTTAATGCATTGATATAAGAAAACCTGCTTAAATAAGCTCAGGAAAGTGTGTCTACAGTTTGAAACTGCATCAATGACCAGGCAAAAACTGCTGCTGTTGTCACCACTCCAGTTCCTGAGATTGCAACAGGGGTGTCAGCTTCACCTTAGCCATCTTTAATATTATTTATCCAGCACAAATCTAATTGTTTCTTTCTGCATAACATCTCCAAGATCAACCTTTCCTCTCCATTCATATTGTTAAAGCAGAAACCCAGATCATCATTTTTCATCTTGACCTCTGCAACATCTTACTCTCTCATCTTGACACATGCCACTTTGACCATTTTCAATGCATTCACTTTTACACAACTAAATATAATCCTCTTGGCTGTGCCACCATGCCACCAAAAGACTTCTCTCTTTTTCAGTCTATCTTACACTCCTGATCCAAATAGAAGTTTTATACTGAATGTGCTTTGTAGCTTACAGTACAGTATAGCCTGTGGTCTGGATATGTGCCCTTCAGTGATTCCTATCTCTGTTCAAGCCAGCTGTCATCACCTATCAGTCCAATTCCCTTTCAAACTCTCACTTTCTACCATCCTTTAAATAAGGGACGGATTCACTACAAAAAGAGAAAAATTACTATTCCTCTTCAAATTAATCTTTTGATGCCATCTTTCTGCTGATGCTTATCAAGCCTAAGAATTGCCACCTCCAGGATGGGCTCTGGGAGCCAGGCTTTAGCCCCCAGGCCAAACTGGGTGCCACGCCCAGTGCTGAAAGCCTGCAGGCAGATGCAGGAGACTTGCTCAGTACGCATTAAGTGACATTTTCACGCATGCATATAAGACTCCCTCACAGGAGCATCAAGGTCAATTATAGCTATGCAATGCATGCAGGGTACACGTTATCTGTGTGCATCCACTATCGATGACTCACCAGGCTTGGCCGTGAATGCACAGAAACAGTACTCAAGTGCCTTGGCTTGCTTACAGTAGCTCTTGGCAGCTGTTGTGTTACTACAGCTGTTTACTGTACAAAAGAGAAGCATTGCTCCCCTACTCTGTTCCACTTCTTTGTTATGATCCACCTATCATATATTTTCATCCTATGCTTTTTTGGGGCAGCAAATGTATTGTGATTTTCAAACTTCAAACCTCTCCTTTGCCATGATATGTTACAAATTACCAAAATGAAGAATCTCAAGGTTTTCTTGCACTATGCAGTATAATTAACAGTCTAGAATGATTTTGCTTGGTTTTTTGGGGTTTGTTTTTTCTTTTTTTTTTTTTTTAACTATCATACATAATCTCATAATGATTTTCTCACTTTCTTCATCAAATATACAAATTTTGATGTGCAGGCTAGGCTAGGCACTTACTGCTTTAGTCATTTGAATGAAAAAGAGCAAAACCATATATATCCGTATATCCTACCATTCCCTGCACTTTCCAATCATTTCAAAACATAAGGAAGAGGTTCTAGGCTTCATGCCAGCTGAAACAACTGGCATGAAATCTCATAAAACGAGAAGGGCATGTCTTTAGTTTTACATTTGTTGACTGCTGACAGTGCATGGTAGTAACAGCAGAAATTAAAAAAAAATAAAAATAAAAACAACAAACAGATTATTCAGTTCTCCCCTGCTTCACATAATCACACTGGTCATTTTTGAAGTTTTCTTTACAATCACCTTTAAGATGAATATTATTCATGAGTTGGATCACTTGATAGGTAGAACTGATTTATCTGTCAGATATTTCAGTAGACCATTCTGAGCACAGAGTAAATAGATTCAGTTAGCTGAAGAAAGAAAAAACTGCTGTTCTATTATGGAGCAAATATTGCCAAAGTTTTAATTTTCAATACAAGCAGATTGATATTGTACAGTCAAGTTATGCTCCATGAATACTATCTGCACACTTAGCAAGATTTCCCCATATTTCTCCTTCATTTTCTTTGTTTTTAAGTAGGTGCATATATGAGATTGAGAGGAATAAGAGGCACTTGCTCCTTTTGCTGTTTTGGAACAAAAAGTCTGAAAGTCTCAAGGACACAGAAGGCAATGAGGTGCCATTAACCATACCCAGGATATCACTCATGCTACTTAATTTATCAGTTATTGTACAAATTATTGTACAAATGTTATGGACAAAGTTTTCAGCAGTTTCTGAAGGCAAGTGTCTGGGGTGGAAGCCACAAGGATTTGAGCAACGTAGCAAGAGAAACAAAAATAACCCTTTCTTAACAACTTTAATGAAGATAAATGGCTACAGTCAAGCCATATGAATAGGAAACTGCATTATCACAAAAACGAGCATGTTAGGAAAAGTGACTGCAGACTAAACAATTTGTTTTGGACAACAATTGTGTAGCCATTGCAAGAGCAGGCACAGTATTCCCTGGACACACGGCTGAATTTAATTGCACAAACATTCAGGGATATGTGGTTTAACTCTACATTACTGTGACTTCGTCTAATGCTGGTGTGCAACTATATGACTTATGGATAGTTACTATGAACACAGAAGCAAACATTTTTCTTTGCTTGAAAGTGAATAATTCATTTTCCCTCCACAGACCTGAAACTGAAATATGTGTCAACTAGATCTCTCCAGGTTATCTTCAATTTCCACAGTTGCTTGCTGTTTCCAGTAAAACTCTACAGAAATTTAGTATACAGCACCTCTCTTCCTGGCTCAGGTTGGAACACCGCTTTACACCAAGATCTTATTTAAATGTAAAGATACACTGGCATTTAAATACTACAATGTGAAATGTTGGGGTAGGGTTAAAAGTTGCTAATCAGGACTCTGAAACCATTCTGCAAGAAAGAGCAAGCTCTGTTTTGTTGGATCCTTCCCCTGAAAAAAACACAAGTTAAACTAAATTATTGGAATAATTATACAGGAGAAATAGAAAAACTAATGAATGGCATGCATCATCAGTCTTTTAAAATTATTTTCAACTCTCCTACAGCATCTGACTCTTTAAAAAAATCAACTTATCTGGTTTAATTTACAGCCACTGACAACTGCTTCTGGGGTATCTTGTATGATTTAACTCTTATTTCAATAAAATACGATGTCCATAATTCCAGAATTCCACATTCTGTCTTTCATAGTTTTTAATTTTTTTAATCCTGAAATATTCCATCTACTTTTAATCAACAAATTTTAATTCCTGACATATTTGTTCATTTAATATTATTCTTTTCCCATTAGTATCACTTACCCTACTTCTATATATTTTAATTAAGTTCTATTCTTGTCTTTAAAGCAAAATACAATACAACAAATTTCTGCCCTAAGGACACAAAGGGATAAATGACATGGAATCAAAGGAAAGCTTTTTCAAGTAGTTGTTTGAAGATCTGGGCTCAGGCCTTGAGTTAATTTCAGTAAGAGATAGGTGCCTTGTTGGCTGCCTAGAGGAGAGATGCCAATGGTAACAACATCACTTCCATGATAGATCTTCAGTGACTTGAGTCTTGCATAAAAATCCAAGATGAAATCTTCTGCTACTACCTCCATTTTGACCCCGTGGCCTCATTCAGAATTTCCTTCTCTGAGGTTTACATTTTGGATTGCAGAAGGGAAGTTGACAGGACTAATAAGTGCAAACTGCCTGCACCATTAAGACTTTCATCATACAAATAGTTACACTCTCGAGATCTTTGAGTATTACCGATTGGTTTCAGAGGTTACTAGCACACATAAGGCTGTACACAAGCATAATGCAAGTGGTTTGTAGAATCAGTCACTAATTCACAATAATTAAAATGTGACCCAGAACTGTAGTATCTAGGTCAAATGAAATAACTGCTGTCTGAGGGCTATCCATTGACATGTGTCAACTTGTAGCATCATGGTACTGACTTGCGATATGGATGCCTCTGCCATGAGCTGAAGGCACAGCATACTTGGAGTACCTGGTCAGAGCTCTAGACAAAACTTTTGAGTAGGTTTGGCATGCGAGATATAGCCGTGATTTGCATCCAGAGTCAGAAACAAAGCTCCTGATGGGGAACCACTGCCTATCAGAAATAAGGCAGCTGACCAAAAGCATCTCCTGGCAGCCTCTGCTCACTGCTCCTGCTGAGCTCTAAATTCAGCTCCTTTTCTCAGAAACAAAATCCTCCCACTACGATAGAATGACAAGACACATAAGTATATTTTAAGAATATACATAGACACACTGATTTCATCTAGCATACCAATAAATAATCCTTTATAAAGGATTTGTTAGAGGATCACAATTTCTCCAGATATATACATTATTAAGCATCCCAAGGATTTTTCAGGCCCAGGACAGAACTGATTTCTGGCAGCTCTCTGCTGGTATGTCATTCATCATCAAAATTGCATGAAATTGTGCTGTTCCATGGGATGACAACAATTTAAATTAGAAGAAAATGAAAATTAATAGCAGAAGTGAATCCTGATGGACAGTAATGTTTGGATTAATAATTCCTAATACAAAATGTATGAGACTTCATTATCTGCCAAGAAGCTAAGGCTAATTGCAAACTCTGCCACTGGTTCCCATTCTGTACAGACAGTTACTCCCTCTGGACCTCATCTTTAGGGATTTTGGTTAGAATCTTCATACAGTATTAATGTTGGAAAATATGTAAATAGCAGCATGGGAGTCAACACTCTGAATCCTTTCTACATGGTATGACTAAAGATCTGCTACACTCTGCTTGTATATAATCATTTCTACCACCAACAAAACTTAATACATTTGAGGAAACATTCATTTTTATCCTTTAGACTGCAACTACTGTAGAAATGGGAATACCATTCCTACCGAATACAAGTATATGCAAAACATATAAGAGAGATCTATCCAAATATTCAATAAGTTTCATGGCTTTACAACCAACAAATAAAATTAACATTTATTTTACTTACACATGATCAAAAGGTTAATATTTAAATACTCAACTAAAAAATAAAATAAAAAATATACATTCTTTTATCTAAGACTTAATTGTTCACCTATCTTGTAATTAGATAATCTTTCCAGAAGATATGAGTAATGTTTGCATGAATTGCCATGAAATTGCCATTCATTCCAAGTGGAGTTTTCATGCACTGATATGTCCCAGTGGCTATAAAAGAGCACATGCAATTCAGCAGAGATCTCCCTTGCTTTATGTTTACTTTATTACGCTTAATGACTGTGTATTTTTCATATATTTCTCTATATATTTCGTAGCCAAAAGTCATGGTGGCTGGTTGCACAGCAGTCAGACAGCTCTAGCAGCCTCCATCATTTATTTGTATTTCTTTTATTTAATGTTCACTGCTTGGATATTTCAGGTCACTAAAAGGTCTTGAAAATAAGATTCCCCAAGAGAGGCTTCAGTGAAAGCACTTCTTTTTACTATAATTTCCAGAGACACTTGGGCAGAGACATCCAACATCTCTGTATACTGCAGAGTAAGGAGCACTGGTACATTGTTCTTGACACCAACACACATGTCTGAACTATTGTTCTCAACAAGAGCCCACGCTCAACATAATCATATCATCTGCTCATGATGTAGATGTTCGAAATACTGTTTCTGCTTTCTGAATACCACTTATTTCTCACTCTTCTGTTGGTCATATCTTTGCAAGAGTTTGCAGAACACACTAGTATCCTGTTGTTACAAAAAGTGTATTGTGCTATGGGATCTCTTACTGAGGCAAGATGCTACACCAATCTGTCTTTATCAGGAAAAAGTGTGTTGTGCTATGGGATCTCTTACTGAGACAAGATGCTACACCAATCTGTCTTTATCAGTCTCAAATTCTGCCTGGAAAAGGAGAATCAAAAGGATATTTTAAGAGCAGACTTTTTTCTTCATTAGCTACAATGTAAAAGCACCAACATTAAGGCCCCAAGGGAAGGCAAAGGGAATTGACTAGCAAGACAGACCTGACAAAAATATATATACCAAGGCTGGATATCTCTAAAGTCAAAGTCACAGGCAGGAAAACACCCCTAAAGGAGGTTTGATTAGCCTTTGCTTTTTATCCAAAGGGTTTTTTTCTGGTAAAATGTTAGACATAAAATTGTTCGGTTTGGGTTTTTTTTTCTTAAATTCCTACTTGCTCACAGCTATTGCTTGACCCACTTGTTCATTTTATCTTCTTTTTAAGAAAATTGCAGAAGGTTGAAATCAGAATCATGCCTGTCTGAATATTTGTACTGCATCTAGAATAAGTGGTACTGTTGCTGTGCTAGAATTTTATACTACTAAAACCATGTGCTTTAGATGCTCTATTGCAACCTAACTCTCAACAGAAATTACACAAAGGAACAGATGTATCACAGTTTGAAAGCAATACATTTGATGAAAAATATATACCTAAGTTAAAAAACAAATGCTTTCTTCCTCGTGCTTTCCTCTTAGCTCATCTCACCTTTGGTCAAATACATTTTCATCCAACAGCTGGAACATTACATCTTTGTTATTGTCACTGCTGACAAATGGTTGCTGACAACCCAAAAAGGTCATCCTTGTCTTACTCTATGTGTTTTTCTACACGTTTGCTTCCCAGTATGTTTATATATTGTGAACACACCATAAAGCATGTGTTCTAATAGTTTTAGAGACCTTCTGGCAGATGTTTATAGACAAGAAAGCAATATAATTTGGCTTTAAAGTAAGCTAAGTGGGGCTTCCCAAGTGCAGGGTTGACTGGAAAAACAAGCAATGTCTTAGTATAACAGCAGAGGGAAACAGAGACACAGTTCTAAGAACAGTATTAAACACTAATAATTGGTGGTAACAGGCTTGGTGGGTTATATGAACTGATAAGCTTAAACTCAACACACTTAAACCACAAATGATTGAAAGCTTGAGTACATAGGCTGACAGGCAGAAAGGGAGGTATGCAAATGAGAACTATAATTTATTAGAATAACAAAACCTTTAGCTTACGGTGTGCCTTTGCATGATTCTTCATTATGACTCAACTTCAGTGTTCTAAGAATATGAGTGTGTAATATTTCCTTGCACTATCAGATACTGAAAGTGTGGAAAAGGTTGTCTTTTAGAATACGTAGTTTTCTGGAGCTCATAAATGAATTTTTGAAAACAAATTTCAAAGCCATGTGACCCATTTAAGGTCTCAAAGTAGACAAAACACAGAAAATATTTCCTAAAGTTTTGCCAGAGCTAGTTAGCTGAAGTGTTTGGTTTTTTTTTTTTACTCCAGTTTCTCTTTAAACATCCCATGACAGTTCTATTTATAAAAATAAAAAAATAATAATTTATGGTCACGTATATAAGAGTCAGTTGAGGATACACAACAGGGCAAGAGAGCTTTTGTACTAAAGTCTTCTTTAGGTGGAAGAGTAATTTGCAACTGGAAACCTAAAAGATGTCTTCTCCCACTACTGTTTTCTATTGATTTTAAGTAACTCATTTAATAAAATTTAGGGATTCCATGCTTACAGTAATTTCTTTTTTACTGAACATTTTTACAAAATTCCTTGTCCTTTCTTCAGTCCTTTGTACCACAAAAGATTGCTGCCTTTTTTTCTTTTTTTTTAAAGCCAAATGTGTCATGCTCATGTCAAAGTCTTTTATTTATAGAATTTTACATTTTTACAACAGAGATAAAGGACTTTTCGGGTCTTAGTATGCTATAACAAGGTAATGAAACATTCCCTCATGTAAAAAGTATGAAGGTCTTAAGTGTATATACCCGGGTATACATGCATATACATAAATGCATGTGTATGCCTGTAGGCATAGAAGATAATGTATTAATTCACAATAAAGAGAGGATGCTGAAAAACCTAAATAAAGTCATAATAATACAGAGACATGAAAGAAGAGGAGAAATATGAACTAGATATAAATATGGTAATTATGACTGCTGGGTTTATGAAGCTCTTGAATCTCTCTGGTAAATTAAAAGAAACTTTATCTTCAGTGGAGATTATATAGTTCATAGACTTTTCTCAGGTAATTTATATGGTTTCTCTACCTGCAGTGAAGATCCTACTCCCCAGAATGTTTCACCCAACAGTCCTTGATCTCTGCATTTCACACTCCACTGTTAATTCAGTGCTGATTTTAATACTTATATCACTCACAATTCAGTTCATTCTACTGCAGTTTATTCTGTCATTTCAGTGACAATAACCAAGAACATAGTAACCAGTACTTGTACGACACTAACTATACTATAAAAGTGCTCTAGACAAAAATTTAGGACAGTTTTTTTGTTAAGATTTTTCTCTTTGGCTGACATGGTAGAGCTCTCCTATAGTATCCCAAGTTCTTTAAATCAATACTGAATTAACTGAACCCATGTTAAACACTACAGAATGCACAGCTTTTGTGAACGTGTTAAATGCTCTGTGTGTGCGTCCATGCGCATGTGTGTAACATTCCAGCCAGAAGAATGAAGAATCCATTAGAATTAAATCTGCCAAGATGGAGCATGGTGAGCAATCTCCATTTCAAATTTTATCCACACTAATTCACACATGGCATATTAATTGTACACATTCTTTTTCTGTATTTGAAACATTTCTCTAGACTTCGTGACCTGAAACTGTCTTCCTAAATTTAGCTGGAAGAGCTGCACGAGTAAATGATAATGCATGTGTCACAATATTAAACACAAGCATCCTTTTAAATGTAAATTTTTGGTTGGTATACATTCAAACATTAAAAAATATAAAAATAAATAACCATGTCGTAACAGATTTTATCTTCCCATCAGTCAGAATATGGTACGTGATTTTTCTCCACTGTACGAGTCCCATCTGCAATTAGAGGAGATTAGCTGGCACAAGACAATTGCAAGCAGAACTGACAACTTGTGCTGACCTCTAGGAATGACGCTGTCATTGAACAGCCATGCAGTGATAGCTTCTAAAATGCTCCTTAAAAAAAAGAAACGTCAGCGTCCACGGGGAGGATAACTGGCTTACAAGACTTGTTCTTAGTTGACTCTTCTTGAACCTTTTACACGTCTAAAAGAATAAATTGTACGAACAGGTGTCCAATTCTCTGGTTTCTAATCCTAGAAGAGACTTGGGCACTTAAAGGTATGTACAGTGACTAGAAGTGACTGTGTTACCACAGAAAAACATGCCAAAATTTGCCAGTAGAGCCCTGGTATATGTACAGGGACCAGAAGTGACTGCGTTACCACAGAAAACCATGCCAAAATTTGCCAGTAGAGCCCTGGTAACTGACTCTGTATATGCTATTTTCCTGCCCATTTAACACGAAAAAAACACCTCCTGGAGGAATTGTCTGCTGGTGGCTTAGATGGGTGTACCCTTCACTGGGTAAAAAACTGGCTGGATGGGCAGGACAAAGAGTGGTGGTGAATACAGTTAAATCCAGTTAGTGTCTGGTCACAAGGGGTGTTCCCCAGAGCTCAGTGTTGGGGCCAGTTCTGTTTAATATATTTATCAACGATCTGGACAAGTGGATCGAGTGCAACCTCAGTAAGTTTGCAGATGACATCAAGCTGGGTGTGAGTTTTGATGATGGGATAATTAATTTCCCACAGTTTGCTTGTAGTAAAATATTAGCTGATGCCAAAATAAGTCTCAGTGCCAGGTCCTGCCGTTGGGTCACAACAACCCCATGCAATGCTACAGGCTTGGGGAAGAGTGGCTGGAAAGCTGCCTGGTGGAGAGGGGCCTGCGTGTGTTGGTCGACAGCCAGCTGAACATCAACCAGCAGAGTGCCCAGGTGGCCAAGAAGGCCAACAGCATCCTAGCTTGTATCAGAAACAGTGTGGCCAGCAGGACTAGGGAAGTGATCGTCCCCCTGTACTTGGCACTGGTGAGGCCACACCTTGAATACTGTGTTCAGTTTTGGCCCCTCACCACAAGAAGGACATTGAGGCACTGGAGTACATCCAAAGGAGGGCAATGAAGCTGGCAAAGGGTCTAGAAAACAAGTCTTATGAGGCACAGCTAAGGACACTGGGGTTGTTTAGCCTGGAGAAACAGAAGCTGAAGGGAGACCTTATTGCTCTCTACAACTACCTGAAAGGAGGCTGTAGTGAGGTGGACATCAGTCTCTTTTCCCAGGTAACAAGTGATAGGATGAGAGAAAACGGCCTCAAGTTGTGCCAGGGGAGGTTTAAGTTGGATATTATGAAAAATTTCTTCACTGAAAGGGTTATGAAGCACTGGAACAGGCTGTCCAGGGAAGTGGTTGAGTCACCATCCCTGGAGGTATTTGAAAGATGTGTAGATGTGGCAATTAGGGACATGGTTTAGTGGTGGACTTGGCAGTGTTTCATTAACGGTTGGACTTGATGATCTTAAAGGTCTTTTCCAACAAAAATGATTCTATGATTCTTATGAAACCGATATAGCCTGGAAACATGTTCGCTAGTGACCAAATTTCAATTCTAGCTATGAATGCTCCCCAGGAATTGCAACTCATAATAATGTCTAAGTTAACTTAAAGATCTCTCTTGGAAATCAGCACACCTTCTGAACCCCTCTTTGAGACACCTTATGTGACAGTACTTCTTACCAGACATCAGAATTTGAGCCCCAGAAGAATCTGGAGGAATCTTAAGTACCCCATGATCATACAAGGCATTCCAGGTCCCAACTGCAAAATCTAAAGACTCCAGCTGCAGTCTAGTCTCTAGAAAAAAGGGTCTCCATCTCAAGCTAACAATTGAAGTAAGTTTTCAAATACTTGAAATTTGACCAAACCCTCAGTTTGAAACATCAAAATTCCCTAGACATCTATGTATGAGAATTTCTTACGTACCCAGCTTGACAGAATCAAAGGATACAGGCTTTTTCCTCCATGAAAAGGTGCTTTGGGATCTATAAAATGAGTATTTGTTGATCTGTCTCACTTGCAAGGCTCATCACAATGGATGTTCTCAGAGCTTATCTATGAAATCAGGCTCCATAGAAGAAAAAAAAAAGGAAATAAAAGCCCACTCCACTAATATACCCTTTTTATGTCAAAGGGTGAGTTGCCAGAGTATTCACTGGGCAAAACATCTAAAATAAACCCTTGGTTGCTAACCCAAATTATTATGGAAAAATCATACCTGGAATGCATTGAACTCAGCCATACAGAAGTGTTCTTCCAACCATTAAAATACATTTTCACTGAAAAGCCTATTACTCCTTGCTATACATGTAGATAAGATACGTAACAGTATTTCACCCACACATACAGTGGGACAAATACGAACACTGTTGGTTTTGCTTTGTTTTCTCTTCTATCCTCCAGTAAAAGGTGCTAACATTTTTTGTTAATTTTTATTCATTGCTGTTTCTGTAAGCAGGCTCAAAATTTTTGTCTTGATTGTAGAGAAAGTGATGCTGTTTCAGAATACCAAAATAAAGAATGCGTCTGTCAGCATCCTGAACTTACATCTGCTTACTTAAGTATAACTGTCCCTCCCCATCTCAGCGCTCCCAAGTGAACCTAATGCTAACATAGAAACATGTCTGTTCAATTAATTTGTAATGCATGCCTCTGCATAGAGAAATAAAAAAATATTTCAAAATGAGGATATCCTCATCTGGTCCAATAACTTTCAGTGACAGTGGCCAGTAATAGTAGGCTTGGAGACATGATGAATCTCCTGACACTCCAGAATTACTATGCTGCTAGGCACAGGTTTTCAAACCTAGGTAGCTCTTGGTTTCATTCTGTGTAAACATACGAAGAACTCAGACTACTTAGTTTAGGTACATTTCCAACTTATTTAATTGTTTGTTCCTCATTCCTGTCCTGGAAAAAAAATAACATCTCACACACAAAAAAGAAATAATGATGAGAACAAAAAGACCATCTCTAATTTATCTCCTATTTGAAACAGAATTAGAAGTAAATTCCTGGCTTTAAGATCTTTTATCATCTAGACATCTTCATTATCTACCATACTTTGTTACTGAAGGTGGGTAATCAATGTGAACACTGCAGTCATCTGCAAATCACTGAATATCAAATTACTAACAGTCTGGTCTAAGAGATATATTCTTCACAAACAATATTACAAACTTTTTCACTAAAAATATTGTCTGAATACTTATGTATATTGTCATCTATTTCAAGCAGGTGGTAAGGAGTGAACTCACAATACTCTGTTGTTAATTAACAGTTTTATTTTTTCCCACCTCAATTGGAAGGTGACTTCTGAGCTATGCACCATGACCCTTGCCTTAAAAAGTTTTAGTAAGCTTTAATCTATCAACAAAGCACAAATCCATTTTCTAACATGTCATTCAGAAAACAAACAATGAAAGAAAGTTTTAAACTTTCCAAGAACATGTTGTCCAAATCAGAGGGTCATACAGAAGAGAACTGTGTAATCAGGACTACCCTGAATAAGAAGACAAGTCAACAGAAAAACCAAAGAGCCTTAAAGTTGGACAAACCTCCAATTAGAGATCTATTCTGTATCAATTGCATGCAAAACTGATAACTAAAAATTCACAGAAAATATCTCCGTCAGACAAGTTTCTCAATTACAACTGATGTTATGTAACTGCAGCAACGTAACTGCTAAAACATTGTCAAAATATCCATAGACTTTCAGCTGGAGACTTAAAAAAATTCTTTCACAGGCAGAAGAGATGCAGAGTTAATGTTTCAAAAAGTTAATGATGTAATATGAACAATAGTATTAGAACTAAAAAGAGGTAAGATAAGAAGCTGCAACCAAATCCCAGGGGACCAAAACTCACCTTTAAACCAAATCAGCTCCTCTTGCTCCTGAATATTCAGAGAGAAGGACTCCAGGAAATATTCAGAATATCTGCCATCCTGCTTGTATCTATGTCACTGACACAGAGCTCTTAAGAGATAATGGTAGTGGATACATTTATTAGAGCTCTCCAGTTTTTTTGCAGCTCTTTCCTCACAGACCAAGGTCTCACAACAGTGCTCTTGTGCCAGCAATGAATGTGACTGGTTTTCATTACCTTCATGGTGCAAAGGAACTGGAACTAAGCTGAAAATTGGAATGAAATGATAAAATTAAGGGGGTGAACTGAAGGGAGAATAATTCTAATTATTACTCCATCCTCAGCAAAAGTTGAAGTTTCTTGTTTTTAACTGCACCATATATTAAATTACAAAATTCCATAAGCAAAAGAAGTTTTAACTAACCACATTGACTTAGCAGACAAAATGTAAAATCTCATTATTTTGATTTTCAAATAGTCTGTCAAGGTTCGCATAGATTCCAAAAATCAAGAGGCATTAAAGGTTTCACAGGTTACCCAGGTCTTATATATTTCAGAAGACAAATTAGAAAGATATCAATGTCTTTAAAAGTCATACTAAGAAGGAAAGATAATGAGTGAAGTAGTCCACAGAATACCTCAATATAAAATTAAAACCACAGAAAAATCACTTTTAGCAAAAAATGCATTTTGTGCAAATAAGAAAGAAATAGTGGTTAAAGAAAAAAATTAATCATGTTAGTAGCATTAAAACTGGGCCATCTGGAGTTGAGTGCTGTGTTGTCCTCCCAACCACTTGCTTGAGGCTTATAAACATCATAATCATAAAAGCATGCTTCTAGAGGGAATAGAAAGTGCCTCAGGTAACCATGCCTCTGCTAAACCAAGATGATTTAGACCTCAAAAGTAAATAGGCCACAGCTATTACAAGCTAAAGAAATTAGGATAAAATAAGGTAATGCCAGAAAGGTAACAGCTTCATCAATTTGCAAATGAAGAGCAATGCATACACTCCTGTGGAGATTTTCAAGGACACAAAGAAATTTGTGACCTGTAACAAAATTCTGCTTCTGTTTGTGTTGCAGCAGGTACCATATTGCAGGACTACCAGCAATAAGCTTTTTTTTTTTTTTTTTCCTAGAATTAGGCCTCCATTAAGTGGTTTCTTACTGCAAATAGTGAAAATAATCGTAGAGAATCCTAAGGATGGTAAACAAGCAGAAGAGATATTCCAGTTACAGCAAGGCAGGTGGGTAACATATTCCCCTACAGGCTAGCACATTTTGACAGCTTCTCCTCTCAGGTCTGATCTGAGACTCACTAATTACCTGTCTTCTTGCTTAGCCTTATGTGTTCCCTTCATCAAAATCAGAGTTTACTGCGTCCCTTTTTTGCTATTTTAGAATAGTCTGCTCTCTGTGTTCAGAGTGAGCAGGATACTTTTGTGCACTGCACGAAGGCAAGTAAGATTCAGGCAAGACATTAGAAAAAAATTCTAGCAGTAAAAATAATGAAGCACTGTTTTAAAAGCAAGGATAAGGCAGGTTCTACTTAAAGTATTAGAGGTTTTTTCATCCTGTTGAACTACAAGTGGAAATCAAGCACAATTTTATTAACTCAGCTAATTTAGAAGTTATATATCTGTAAGGATAATTCAGCCCTAGTTTGGGCAAGGTACTATTTTAATATGCTTTTAATATACTAGGAGAGTTTTACCTTTGCCAAAATTACTGAAGCCATCAGCACTAAGGGGAAAAACCACTTCTTACTTTCAGCATATGGTCCAGTT
Source organism: Pterocles gutturalis (assembly GCF_000699245.1). Lineage (NCBI taxonomy): Eukaryota > Metazoa > Chordata > Aves > Pterocliformes > Pteroclidae > Pterocles > Pterocles gutturalis. The sequence goes on from NW_010097660.1 coordinate 186,902, forward strand.
AATTGATGGAACTCAATCATCCCCAAGGACACACTTGTTACTGATGTATTAGCTGAGTGTTGAGACTCCATTCCTAGAGGCAGTAATGGAAACATCTGGCACACATGGGTACCAACATCTATGAGACCAAAAGGAAATGCTTTGCAGATACAGAAATAACCTAGAAAATCACTACCTAAAGATCTGCCTGTAGTATTCTCATCTTTTTTAAGTTGTAACAGTGGGAACAACAAAGTGGGGGGGGGGGGGGGAGGGACTTAGGAAGAAGAA
>NW_010097660.1:187182-195234 GCF_000699245.1 Pterocles gutturalis
AGAAATATTTTCTGAATACTATTGTGGTTTTAAGAGAAAATATATTGTCTGTGTTATCAAACAATTTCAGGGGAAAAAAGCCTCTATTTGCCCCCAAAATAGAATAAATCCCCAATTCGCATTTACCTTGTTCCAGATATACGCTTGTGTATCTCCTTTGATATATGTGCATTTTTCTACAAACAGATTAATGGTGAGCTTATTCAGGACCAAAATAGGCAAACAGCAGATTATTTATCTTTTAACCTAGTTACAGAAGAGCCTTGTTTATGGGTAAGTGCTTATTTGCAGGTCCACAGTTGTTTAAGCCTTGCCATCACTACTTATTGCCAGACTAAACAGGCAATTCATTTTTACTGAAACCATCAGATAGGTTTGATATTTATCACCATGGAGCAGATTTGAACTGATAACACAACTTTGCAGGAGAAGCATGACTCTGTTCTACAAAATAGGATAGAAGGATAAATAAATAAAATGAGAGTTTGACACTTTTTAGTATTCAACTAAAATTGAAATGTTTCCAGATACTGGAATCCTGCCAGACAAGCTTAGTAGGTCACCTGCAAGGCAGGCAATTCCAGTGCAGTTATTGCTCTGCTTAACCAAATGTAAGACCCTGAACATGGATTTATTATATCCCAAATATGCATGCATATCATTGACAGCCAGAGTCTGAGCAATGCTTCCTGAGCTCAGGAACATTTATCTGACCAAGTTTTCTAGCAAACTAAAAAAATACTGTGTATACTTTCAGCCACACAGACTTTTTCCTGTTTTCTTAGGTTCTTCTCCTAATCAATTTTCTAAATTCTGTTTTCTAAGTAAGTCACTCCAGATGTTCTATCTTGCCCATTTCTGGGTACATTTGACAGCTTTAGTCCTTCAACTGACCCCAACAAATTTCAGAAAGCATTTGCTAACTAGACAAGTTGACTGCAGAGAAAAGTTATATAAAAAGTGACTCTACAAACAAAAACAACAGAAGTTTATTCTTACAGGAAAAGAAAGAGTCTTACCATGTACAAGAACATAGACAACATATGACTAATTATGATCTTCCTTTATACCTGCATAAATGGTGTGATATCCCTTTAATGCTGTCTGCCTTGAAAATGAGAAACAGGCTTAACAAATGTTAAATAAAAGAAGAAACAGTCAAAATGCCCATTTTCACACACCTGTGTATAGCAATTAAATTATCCAACAGACACTTGGCACTCGTGGTATTTTCATGGCTATACTTATAGAACTTTTGCAAAATAGAATGCATTTAGAAATACAGTTCAGATTTAACTTCCTCACTTAACGAACATTGATACTACCAGAATTCTTCTTTGCATGCCCTCTATCACTACAAATCTTTCAAACTACTGAATGCAGTTACCAAGAGAAAGGTTGGTACAATTGGAGAACCTGGATTACTTACTTTCCTGGGAGAGCTTTGTCCCAACTACTTCACTACTCAGTGAGGGTGTTTGCTAGGTTATTACATGAGGACTATATCCCATTAAAGCCCAAGGTCTATTTGTGACTATAACACTTACTTCTAAAACAATTATTTGATTTCTCTTCTTTAAGGTCTGGGTTTCATTTTGCTTTTGGGTTTTTGGGTTGGTGGGGGTTTTTGTTGGTTGGTTTTGGTTGGGTTGGGGTTTTTTTGGGTTTTTTTGAGGTGGGGGGATACTTCTGCATCCTACTAGTGGACAGTTAATTACTTGACCTTTTTCAACACCTAGATTCTGGTGTCCAGACTGAATTACTAGATACTGTCAAAGAATGCAAAGGGGAATATTAAATATCAGGATAGAAAATTACTGTGCCTGAGGTAGAGGAAAGGAGACATAAGCAAGGCTCTTCTTGCCATACCAAGGTTAGGGTGTTTTTCACTGTGCTCATGGAAACACAGGAGATGCTTCTGACACCTGTTGCTACAGAATAAAGATAAGCAAGGGCAGAACCTTGAAAGCCAAAGTAGAGTGTTGCACTCAGGTAACGATACTGTTTTCAGGACCTGAGCTTATTCTGATATTACAGATAATTCTACATTCTGCTGTATTACAATATAAAAGTGTTATCATAGCTGAAAAATCAGAATAAGAGGATTACCAACATGCCTAACTTTAGACATAGCTGTTAAATTGTATCCTCATAAGCCATACAATTATCATAATCAGTGGCCTGTTTGACAGAACACTTGCCATAACTAAAAATTAATATACTTTGCTATGTTTGTATTCTGACTACATTAGTAAACACTTGAAATTTACAGCACACAGAATAAAAAAGATAAATGTCTTGGAACAGAAGTTGTTTGCAGAGAAGACCTGAGTTCCAAAGCATGCTGTCTCTTTGCTTGCATTCTATTTTATGGTTCAACTTCCTCATACAGATTTTTAAATCAAAAGTAAACGAACAGAAGGCAATGTAACAATACTAGAGGAAAATCAAAGCAAGTGAAAAGAGAATTCAGGATCCTCAGTCTGACCTTTACAACACTATAAGCACTTCTTTTTATATCTCAGGGAAAAAAATAGCAGAGGCCACTAGGGATTCAGCCTTGTTCTAATACAAATTGAACTCTATCACATAAATACAGTGAGAAAAAGAAGAGTTAGGAAATAAGGATCCAAAACCCATTATTTTTCTTCTTTTGCTTCTAGAAAAATATTTAAGAAAATATGGTTTATATTACATCTATATACTAATTTTGACATGCACACACAGCAAACAGCAGAAAAACTTTAATTGTGAATTTATTTGATCAAAATTTTGGAAGAGTATGGTGGGAACCCCTTTGTCCTGCTGATTCCACAGGAGCTACTATTTCTTTTCTACCTGAGCCAAAAGAAGTAAAAGCTTCTGATCATGCACAGAAAGATTACAAGCAACATGGAACTGTCTGCCCAGCCAGAGTTTCCTGCTCATGTATTCTGCCATTTTTTTTTTCCAGCAGCAGTTCACTGAATGAACCTGCGTACCAGGTAACTGTAATGTTGTAGGTGGCAAGCAGGAAAGGTTTTAGCTTGAAGTGGGTAGGAAAAAAAACCTCGTGATGGAGACTGAGTGAATCTAAAATGGTCCTGCCTGTTTATGCAGAAACATAGCTTTCCATACTAGGGATAAGAGTCTAATTATCTATTTATCATTCTTTATCAGATTTCTCTCCTTGTGTTGTAAACAAAATACAATTGTCTAAAGACATGTCCAGTATTTCATTTAGCATTATTTCACTATGATATCAAGAATGACTGATCCTATCGTTCTATCAATCCTACTATAATAGTTTGTATGCTTCTTTATGTTTTTTCCTCAGTCTTTTCAAAATGAATTAATCTCAATTAAAAATGTTTACGTTGCATCTAACATTAATTATCTCTACAGTTCTATACTCATACTACAAATTCTCACTTCACGTTTTTCAGGAAAACATCTAATATGTCCTTGCTTCACCAACCACAAAGGATGTAGTTCAGAAATCAAATAAATTCTGGCCTTAGCTACAGATTCCAGAAAAGTAGTCTAAAAATAATGAGTCTTTATAAAACTGTGTTTTACAAAACTGCATTTTATAAAGATAAGGGTGCCACACAATTACATTTTGATCGCTTAAAAAATAAAAAATTAAAAAAACCATAAATCTGGGGAATGCATTTCTGTAAAATATAGGTATTTTTAAGTGGTGAAAAGGATGCCATATTTTATTCAGTTAGCAGACAGTGATCAGTCATATAAGCAGAGTATATATTGCACATTAAACATGGAGCACAGTCTTCCTTCATCTAGAATATGAGTTCAAGATGCAGATTTATATCCATGCTTCAAAATCCCCCAAATCTCTATGCACTTCATTATGAAGTAATAATATGCATAGCATGAACTAGCTGGCACTCCATAGCTCATTTCTAGGATGCTATTCCCTATATGACTGCTTTGAGATTGTATTTCTACAGAATGATTGTTGAGGGTGGCAGTGGTGCAAAGCATAGGATAGTTTTCTGTTGCCTAGAATTTTGCTGAATTTTTGCATTATCATTTCCCAGGTTATCACCTCTCAGGTTTCATCTCTCCTTCTGCGGAATTTTAAAGAAAATTTCAGTGAGAACTGTTCCACCTTTTTAAAAACTATGTTAGGGAAAAATAGCTAACTGCCAACTTCCAAGAATATTCTATGTATGAACTTGAAGAGGTCTCAGACTTTAGGGAAAAAAAAAAAAACACAACCAAAAACAAACACCTACCAGGGAAAAATAAACCGCACCAATCCTAACACCTGCCTCTTGCTGCAACTTGAAGGGGTCTCAGACTTTAGGGAAAAAAAAAACAAACAACCAAAAACAAACACCTACCAGGGAAAAATAAACCGCACCAATCCTAACACCTGCCTCTTGCTGCCAAGTGAAATTGCACCAAAATTTGATTCAAACTGAACTCTCCAGAAATCACCTGCAAATCTTACAGTACAAGACACATAGCCCTGCCTCTGACCCACCGTGTATACACAGCGTGTATATCATTAACTTACTATGCTTCACAAAGCTGATCAGGAATTTGCTGATTGCCTTTCATTAGAAAAGTTACTATCAAAACCCAAATGTGACAGAGTTGCCAGTTTCACTGCACAGTCAAGAGAATGACTTCTACAGATGCAGCATGGGGTGGCTCACCATGATGCAAGAAAGACCACAGGTGATTGCCTGCTTCTCTTACAGAACAGTCAGTATCATACTAAACAAACTCATGATGAAAAATACCCTAATATAAATCCATAGCCACCTTCACATCTTGACCCATTGACTATCTAAACACAGAGGAGAAAACGTCCAACAAGAGATTTTGTAAGGTATGTACAATTTCAGAATAGATAATGTCAATCTGTCTCCAGAGCAGGCACCAGCCCTAGTGTTCCTGTAGCCATGCAGTTGGTATGCTCAGGAAACTCACCCTGTTCTCGAGGAGCTGGACTCGGACTTCAGATACTACATCCTTCACTCATGTTTACACAATCCCTTTTAAACAGTAAGGGACCATTCTATTTGCAGAGTCTAATATAAATCCAGAGTAGCCCTATATACTTTTATTTTTATGGAAATCAGGGTCTGGTCTGAAAGTCTGTGATATTCACCGACTACAAGAAAAGAGTGCCAATAATACACAGAGTAGACAAAGGGGGAAACAGGATCTTAGGAAGGCACGCACTTTGATCCTGGGGGGACTGAACTATTAGACCTTCATGCTCTGACTGGTAGGGTCTGCTGCAGGAGTGTGTACTTATTAAAATTGATGAAACTCAGTACAGCTGCACTGGCCCACTCTGCACATATAAAAGTCACCAAAAAAAATTATCATTAAAAATGCATTGCTTAATATCCTGAGAAGCTTTTCCAATACAGTATCATTTGATTGACTGGTACAGCAGAAAAGCACACAGACAGCCTGAGGAGATCAGGCTGGCAATGGCATATGCACGATTACACCATCCATTTCTTCCAGTTATTTTTCCTCTGTGTTTGTTGCAGTTGTTTCTCGTTTGTAAGTGAATGGCAATATATTCCATCATTTTAAATTAAATTTGGTGAATTTTAGTACTCATGAATCTCAAAGACAAATTGCAGCAGCTGGAGCCACAGACTAAGAAAAATAATGTTAATGGTCTTAAATTATCCTGTAAAAAACCCCAAAGATATCACTCTCTGAGAACAGCTCCTGTGGAAACTGTCATAAAGGGAATGGGAGGAGGAATGAAAGACTATGACAAGTGCTTTTATTTCAAATAATTGAAATTGAGTCTTAGTGGTTCTTCCCCAATGCCAAAAGTGAGAATTTCAACATTTGTTATTGCTCTGAACATCTAAACAATAGATTAACTTAACCTCATGGTTTCTTCACTCTTGTGTACATTTCTAATTATTTCACTGGAAAGCATAAAGAACAGTATTAGCTTTGCTTTCAAATAAAAAAATGAATTATTGTGAACATATAATGAACATTTTTAACAAAATAATTTTTCTCATTTCTTCTACTATTTTGGAGATCCAGTAGAACTTCTCCTTTATGTGTTATGTAAAGCTAAGCAAGGCTTATCTTTAGCAATCAAGTATTAAAATATCTGAGAATATATATTTTTTAAAAAATTAATTACAATAATTACTGAATTTCTTCTGGAACTCTAATTTAGTGTTGCAGCAACCTGAACAAACAAATAGAACAGGCTAATAAAAATTTGTGGTTTTTTCCTAATTAGCCAGTAAAGTGAAATAAACATTCTAGCTAATGAAATCTAAATGTCACCTAGACCTAAACACTCCAGAGATGAGAATCTTGTCTATAGGAAGGTGTCTTTCTTCCAGATGAAAGGTCTGGAATATTTTCCAGCTTCCCTAGAATCTGCTTCTGGCCAAGATTTTCCAGGTGCTGCCATTCTGGCAAACAAAACCCACTTTTGAGAAACAGGCTCAGAAACTCTAGCCGCAGGCAGCATGCCAGTGGGCTGTCTGAAGAGAGGTGGGCCCCGACAGACTACAGAACACAGATGGTGCTGTACTCCAGCCCCTGCAGGGTTGACAGGAATCAAAATCCCTCTTAGGGTTTATCTTGGCAATTCATAACTCTCAGTGTGCCTAACCATCCTGCACTAATTCCTTCCACACATAGGTATTAAATTAACCTGGGATGTTAATAGCTGTTCAGACCGAGTTACCTTAGACTTTTCCCAATGACCTTGCTGTCTGCTACATCTCTCAGATATTCTCACCAACTCACCTTCTTTTTCCACCAAGTGTTCTTATATAAATGCTCCTTACTATACTGAACCTTACATCTACCTTGAATAACCTCCAAGTAAAAGGACTCTCTGAAATGAGGACTAGTTTGCATTTGCAGAAATAGCCCCTATCTTCTTTATAATAACAGTTGAGAAATAAGAAACAATTACAGGCAACAGAAAACTGTTGGGTTTATACTAATGCTACATACACAAAATATGCAACTATATATTTGAGTTCAAGTACTGTAGAAACTTGAGATATCTTGAGTTTTATAATCTTTCCACACCCTGATATGTCACTGTTTTGCTAAGCATAATTTTGTCAGATGCATAGAAAATCACTTTTGTTTCTCTAGAGCACATAGAGCTGTGGTAGAACCATTAAATGGAACTCCATGTCCAGTGACTAGATAAAAAATTAATGAAAACACATGTATTTACTAATAGCAAAAAAAAAAAGTGTTTATTAAAAAATTATAGATTACATACAGATTATATATATAAAATTTTGAATATCAATTTAGTTAATTAGCTCAGGTAGTTCTGAGGTGTACAGAAGTCTTCAATTTTCAGGACAGACACCACAGTTTCCATAACTACCATTCTTCCATCCCATTCTTCTGCCAACGACATGATTCTCTTGGAGAGTTTACCATTCATTTGGAATGCTGCTGCATTTATCTATTAAGTTCACAACTTTCTGTCCAACTTTTTCACCATTTTCTCTGATTTTGGAAACATTAATTTTTATGCTAGTAAATTTCAGATTATTCAATCTAAAGCATCATACTCACCAGGCAGGTGAACAACAAAAAGCATAAGACCCTTAGCCAACATTAAAAGGTTTCTTTCTCTTTGATAGTGGCAGAATTAAATGGACTTTATTAGGAACCAAATTAGATGCTTTGTCTCACAAGATCTATTTTAAATGTAAATTTTCCACTGTGTCCTCCATTATCTTTATTATTGTTTTTTCTTTTGCCTTAGAACTAAGCAGAAGGTTTCTGGTTTTAAAATTTTAAAAACTTTTACGCACTCATAACTTTTCAGACTAGCTATTTGGAATCCAGTAGCCCACAATCCTTCCTCTTTCAAATAAATGAATTCATTAATCATACTTCCAAGCTACAGACATTAATTCTCAGGGTGAATGAAGCATGGTTTAGGGCAACAAATAGTCAGCATATGTTTTCTGCATTTTTTTCCCCCTAAAATGAAGCAGACCTATGTTTGTGTAATTTCTCATCCGCTCTTGGATAGCTTCAGCGCTACCATCTGTGAGGAAG
>NW_010097661.1:0-341 GCF_000699245.1 Pterocles gutturalis
GATTGTCTTGGGGACGATTTTTTGGGGATAGTTGGCCTAGAGAACGGTTGTATTTGGGATGGCGTTGTCACAGCGACCGTTGGCGTCGGGATAGTTGTCTCGGCGACGGTTGGTGTGGATGCAGATGTGTAAGCGACGGTTGGTATGGGGGTGGTTGGCGTGGAGGTGGTTGTCTCAGTGACTGTTGGCATGGACATGGTTGGCGTAGTGATGGTTGGCGCAGCGACGGTTGGCGTGGGGACGGTTGTCGTGGGGCCCATTGACATGGCAACGGTTGGTGAGGGTCTGGTTGTCTTGATGACTGTTGTCTCAATGACGGTTGTCTCGACCATGGTTGGCGC
>NW_010097661.1:682-1197 GCF_000699245.1 Pterocles gutturalis
GTGTGTTGTGTTGGTGACGGTTGTCGTGGGGATCGTTGGCCTGGGTGACGGTTGGCATGGGTGATGGTTGTTTCAACGCCGGTTGGCGTGGGGACAGTTGGCATCGGGACTGTTGTCTTGTCGACAGTTGGTGTGGTGATGCTTGGCCTGGCACCGGTTGGTGTGGGAACCATTGTCTTGGTAACAGTTGGCGTGGGGACCACTGTCTCGGGAACGGTTGGTGTGGGGGTGGTTGGTGTGGGGAGGGTTGTTTTCGGTCCATTTGGCGTATGGGGCCATCCACGTGGGGAGCATTGTTTCAGACATGGGTGTCTCTGTGACGGGTGTCTCTGTAACCGGTGTCCGGGGACGGTTGGTGTGGCAGTGGTTGACACGGCGACGGTTGGCTTGGGGACGGTTATCTTGCTGATGGTTGTCTTTGCAACGGTTGTCTCAGTGGCGGTTGGCGTGGTCATGGTCGGTTTGGGGACGTTTGTCTTAGCGACAGTTGGTGTGGGGATGGTTGTCTCGGCAAC
>NW_010097662.1:0-21779 GCF_000699245.1 Pterocles gutturalis
ATCTGGACTTGCTCCAACAGGTCTGTGTTTTTATTACCCTGGGGACCCCCAAGCTGGATTCAGGACTCCATGTGGGGTCTCACAAGAGCAGAGGGAGAGAATCACCTCCTTCAACCTGCTGGTCACATTTCTTTTGATGCAACCCAGGATACTGTTGTCTTTCTGGGCTGCAGGCGCACACTACTGGCTCATATTCAGCTTCTCATCAACCAATACCTCCACATCCTTCTCCTCAGGGCTTCTCCCAATCCATTCTCCCCCCCGCCTGTATTTGTGCTTGGGATTGCACTGACCCGTGTGCAGGACCTTTCACTTGGCTTTGTTGAATTTCATGAGGCTGGCATGGGCCCACCTCTCAAGCCTGTCAAGGTCTCTCTGGATGGCATCCCTTCCCTCCAGTGTGTTGACCACATCACACAGCTTGGCGTCATCAGCATAAATGCTGAAGGTGCACTCGATCCCACTGTCCATATATCTGACAAAGATGTTAAACAACACCAGTTCCAACACTGACCCCGGCAGAATGTTACTCATCACCAGTCTCCACTTGGACATCAAGCCATTGACCACAACATTTTCAGTGAGACCATCCAACCATCCAGCCAGTTCCTTATCCACCAAGTGGTCCATCTGTAAAATCCATGTTTCTCCAATTTAGAGACAAGGATATCATGTGGGACAGTGTCAAAGGCTTTCAACAGGTTGTCTCTCCCCACTACAGTGGACAGTCGAGAGAGGTTTTTTGTTATTCCCCGAAAAGGAGCACTGGCTAGGTGAAGTCAGACAATGGCTCGAGGAACAGTACAATACAGTTTTATTTACCTCAGCAACTGCAAAACCATCACGAAGCAACTTCTCAGAGTCAAGCACCAAATCACACTTATCAATTATCACTAAACATCACTTGTCCATTAAACAAGCACCAAATAACACTCAATCATTATTTGAAGGCAAAAATTAGACAGAAGACGGAGTAGTAAGGAGTTGAAAGGTAAGAAAGAGGGGCAGAAAGACAGAGAGAGAGAGACAGAGATACAGAAACACAGAGACGTAGATAACATCACCAATCCCTCATTCCAGGACACGTTTTCTCTTCAGGCAGAAATCATAGTTTCAGGCAGAAACTCCTTACGTGGGGTGGTGACGGGTCAATGGGGAGTACAGTTCAGGCTCACATTTTATACCGTTCTAGGACCACACCTTGGGGGGGGTGGGGGGGCTGCATCCAGGTCACCTTTGGGGGTCACAACAGCCCTGCATCTTCGTTGCCTTGATGGGGTGGTGGCAGCTGGTTCTCCAACAGGGAGACCACTCCAGCCCTCATCACCCATGCCCCACCTCAACAGGTGTGCCTAGCATTAACAATTCACTAATGTCCATTCACAAAATAACTTTTCTTCCAACATGCTCTGCCTGCGCTGTTCCCAGACATGGTGTTACCTCTTCCTTAGAAATGTTCTGTCCGAGTACTCTGCCTCAAAGGTTTGTGGTGGAGCATCTTCTTTAGAAAATGTTCTGTCCATCGTTTTGAGACATAAACATGGGTCATCCAGGAGGGGCTGGGTAGAGGTCCAGTCTGTGACACAAGTCCAGGTAGATGATTTCAGTTGCTCTTCCCTTATCCACCAACACTGTAACCCCATCGCAGAAGGCCATCAAATTTGTCAGGCACAATGTGTCCCTAGTGAAGCCATGTTGGCTGTCAACAGTCACCTCCTTATTCCATGTGCCTTAGCACAGTTTCCAGAAGGATCTGGTCCATGATCATGCCGGGCAAAGTGATGAGACTGACCAGCATGCAGTTCCCCTGGGTCATCCTTTTTTCCCCTTTTAAAAAAATGAGGTTTATGTTTCCCTTTTCCCAGTCAGCAGGACCTTCACCAGAGTGCCACGCCTTCTCTAATATGATGGATAGTGGCCTAACAACTTCCTCTGCCAGTTCCCTCAGGACCTGCAGGTGCATCTCATCAGGTCCCATGGACTTGTGCACCTTCAGGGGCCTTAGATGGTCTTGAACCCGGTCTTCTCGTACAGTGGGTGATTCTTCATTCTCCCACTCCCTGCCTTTGCCTTCTGCAGCTTGGGCGGTGTGGCTTGATCATTTGCTAGTGAAGACAGAGGCAAAGAAGTCATTGAGTACCTCAGCCTTCTCCATATCCTGAGTAACCTGATCTCCCGTTTCTTCCTTCTGGAGAGGTCCTACATTTTCCCCAGTCTTTCTTTTATCATCGATGCACCTATAGAATTTTTTCTTGTTGTCGTTGATGTTCCTGGCCAGAGGTAATTCTGTCATGGCTTTAGCTTTCCTAACCTGATCCCTGGCTGCTCTGACAGTTTGTCTCTTTTTCCCCCAGGCTACTTCTCCTTGCTTCCACCCTCTGTAGGCTTCCTTTTTGCGTTTGAGTTTTGCCCAGGAGTTCCTTGTTCATCCATGCAGGCCTCCTGGCATTTTTGCCTGACTTCCTCTTTGTTGGGATGCATCGGTCCTGAGCTTCGAGGAAGTGATCCTTGAACATTAGCCATCTTTCTTGTGTCCCTCTTCCCAGAAAGGAGAAAAAAAACCAAAAAACCAAAACAATAGAAGTAAAAGATAATCTCCACTCTGTCTTGCTGCAATTTGCTGCAGCTGTTCTGGTATATTTGCATAATATCATTTTTACTGTAGAAATTTGCAAAAATACCTATTTCTTGTTCACTGTAAAAACATGCAGGTGTGCAGAAGTACAACATGTGTTTGGAATAACTGGATCTGACACCTGTTAACTACCCCTTAGAGAAAATTAATTTCATTATGACTACTAGGGTTAATGTATTTTTGACATCCTTAACATAAAATAATTTTATCTGGTCCTCCACAAGAAAAAAAAATATATTGGCAATTATAGTTCTATTTTTACTTGAAAGTTTATACTTATTACTTAATAAGTACTTAAATACATATTACTATACATTACAATATGTACTTAAATACATATTTTTCCTAATTTATATTCCTAAGAAGATACCACTGAATCTTCTAGATACCAAATTAATGTTGAAGATGCACCATTTTCAGTATTAACTTGTTGCCGTTATCCTGCTATCACCCTATTTTTTGTTCATCCAAATTGAGGTACAATATCAGAATGAAAAATTAATCCTGTGTACATCTTTTCTTAAGAGATCCATTTCTAAAATCAGGAAAAAGTGTTCCAAACTTGCTTTCCCCTATTAATCTGTCTCTGTTTCTGATTCATAATATCTAAAGATGAAAAGAGAGGGTAGTTAATACAGTGCATCAAAATTCCTTCGACTATTGCATAATAACCAAACACAATGGATTTCATAATATTATGAATAATTATAATTTACTAATAATTATGAACAATGACTGAAATAATGAAATAATTATATTTCATATTTTTTCTTCTGTAATAAGTCCTTACATTTTAACATATGGTCTGATTGTACTTGTTAAGTTACTTAAGAATGTTTTACTTGCCTGTATTTTGATTCACAAACCCTGGAAATTTTTAGTATTTTTGCTTCAACAAAATAAGGCAAATGGCACATAGTCCCATTATTTCTGTGACAAAATCTATTTTTTTACCAGATATCATATTTTAAAGTCTAAATATGGAAACATATTTCATGCAGTAGATGTGTGAAAAAAATAATTATTTTAATTTGTATGACCAATAGAGAGTTTCAAATGCAACAATTTCTCTATAAAAGTAGTTGAATCGGTGAATCATTGGATTGGGAAATGGCAGACAGAAGAGAACTGTTTGTTCTGTTACTAGATTGTTAACAAGCCAAGTCTTCCTTTCCACTTATTTCTCATTGTTCTTACTCTTCCTCTCTTTCTTGTAATTCATATCTATGGATGGAAATTGCCCTTTAAATATTAGGTTTTGTTATTCTCAGTAGCACTACTATAACCTGCCATAACTGCCATAAAACATGCTGTTCTTTTTCATTTCACAAACTTTTTTTATATAAAACAATAATGTTTTCCAAAAATAGATAGAAGTCATGTGTACTACTCAGTAAATCTTACTGTAAGGATTTAAATGCCTTGACTCATATAGTCTGTGTGAAAAGGTTAAAAAACAATAAAATTATTCTTTTATGAAAATATGTACTTTGACATTTTATTGTCTTTAATAGCCTGCTTTCCTTACAATTTCTTTGCCTCTAAAAAAATAGACCAGCAGTGTTATGTTATGTAGCATGGCCTCCTGTAGGTTACAAACTAGCAACTTTCATAAAATTATCTCTGTGTGGGGTCTGACAACTTGTGTTTCATCAAAAGTATAACTTTATCAAAAATTTGAAGATTACTTTGAAGAGACCATGGAATAAAAATACCTTTGCTGTCCCTTCATTACTGGCCAATAAATGTTAAAGAACAACTATCTAATTTTGACTGTGAATAGCCACTGGTTACTATAATACCTTTCTCCTCCAGATCAAAAAAAACTTCATTGTTCTCAATTTATTCTACATCACAGTCCTTAAGCCTGTAACCAAGTCAATAGTAAATTTTATTTTTGATGAGTACACTGATTATATTTAACATAGTCAACATATTTAAATCTGTTGCTTTAAAACACCTTTATAAGACAATAATTTGCCTTTGTTTTATATTATCGCCAATTTTTAAAATGTTCTTCTTTTTTAATAGAAAATCTAGAATTACATTCAGTAACCAGTTCTAGTCTTACCACCTTTGCATATAGAGGTAAGCTCATCTCCTTAGCTTGTTTATTCTTTTAAAAGTACTAAAAGAAAAGAATTAGTATGCATTATAATGAAGTAGCTACACAAGGAGATAAATGATAGTTATATACCAAATTATAATTCTTCAAGGCTAACTTACAGCGATTTGATTAAGTTAATGGAGCCTGTGAGAAAATAATGAGAGAACCTCAATTCATAGAGTTAATGTTTTACCAGTGTTAGGAATAGAACAAACTTTTTGATTGCCATTTTTACTTTAACCTCTTGAAGTTCTACAGAATGTATTTGACTCAAATCTCTTCAGAGATTATTCATGGTCTAACTAAAGCTATTGTATATCTGTAGTCCTGTGTGTATAATTAAAATCATACAAGTGCAGGTTCTCTTTAATTACAGTGTTAAAATTAGATTTTATATTAAGAATATAAGAATTAAATTACTCTGAATTTCATACATACATGATTCTGAAGAGGGAAGATGATGTTTTCAGTCATGATTTTAATGGCACTATTAATAAAGTGGCTTCCTTATAAAGTACTACAGGTTTTAAAATGTGAATAGAACTTAGTAGGAAGTGTATCATAAACACTCAGTGAGCAGAGCACAGCGACTGAGTTTCTGAATGCAGGCATAAACAACATAATTTGGTCGGGGTGTTTATACAGAATGCTCAGAATCTCCAAAACATTGCAGGTGCTTGTCTTTCTCCAATTGGTGGTTGATGAGCGAGATGAATCTCTTGCAATCCCCCGAAAAGGACCACCAACTGAAACTGGTGATCCCTGTTCATCAGGGCCACAGAGTCGTTGGAGTCAGACAATGACTCAGAGGAACAGTGTAACGTAATTTTATTGAACTTCTTGAACAACTTCTGAAAATGTTATGGATAAAGGTGTTTTAGCATAAGGAGTAACTTTGCATATCAACTGTTCAGGGTCAAGCACCAGATAATGCTTATCAATTTTTCGGGGCCAAAAATCAGGTAATGTTTATCAGAAAATAAAACAGAGTGGAAAGGAAGTTAAGACAGGAAAAGAGGGGGCAGAGAGAGAGATAGAGAGATAATGATGGGGATAGAGGGAGAGGTGCATCACCACCCTTGGATCCAGTGCCAAGGTCTTGTATGGCTTTTGGGTAATGGGTTGACATGGGTAGGTGGTCCTGCTCACCTTTTATATGGTTCAATCTGTCCAGGACCACCCTTGGAGGTGGCAACAGCCCTGTATCTGGGTTGCTTTCAGGGGTGGCTGGCTCCTTGCTAGGGAGAGGAACCCCAGTCCCCAGTGACCGTGCACCCCTTCAGCAAGTATATCTGTCACTCAAAATGACGTTGCTTGACCAGAGAAAGAGACGTGGCAACTCGCTATTGTACAATCACAGAAGAGCCTTTTGTGCAGACATGTTCTGTTGGAGTTGTTTGAGACAAAATAGAGGCCATGTTTCTTATCAGTCCCAGCCAGTGCTTTTCTCTGATGCCTCTGTGTTACACCTCATATCTTTGATTACAGATTTAAAATTTGGTTTTGCTTGTGAGCCAGGAAGTACAAAGAAACTCCATATGAAAGACTGTTTACTATGTAGAATTGAACGCATATTGGATTTTTTGTGAACTGACTGTCTAACTGGAATACCAATGCAATGTTTTTTTCTTAAGATTACAGTTTCCTTTCCACTAATTTGTCTGAATGCACAAACATTAATGTGGTATTGAACACGGGCATGAAAGCAGATTTAAAAGTACAGGAAACAGAGCTTAGTTTCTCCATGCACTCTTATACCAAAAATAGAAAGTATTTGGTTTATTTTCAGTCCTCATAACTTTTCTGGAGGTTTATCTTTTGCAACATAAGACGACACGTCTTAGTTTTGTATTTTCATTCCAATGTTATTACTAGAGGGTTGGGAGAGGACATAAAAATATCAGGAATGGCTTTATATAGGGTATAAGGATATCAAATACACATTTAAAAAGCCTTGTCCTTTA
Source organism: Pterocles gutturalis (assembly GCF_000699245.1). NCBI lineage: Eukaryota > Metazoa > Chordata > Aves > Pterocliformes > Pteroclidae > Pterocles > Pterocles gutturalis. The sequence goes on from NW_010097662.1 coordinate 6,707, forward strand.
GAACTAAAAAGTACTCAGGAACTAAACAATGGCAATTAAAATGAAGGAAATGTGACTGTCACATATTTGTGTGAGTGCCATATTTGTTAATTACATCATCACATACTTCTTTTCCTCACAAATGTTTCTTATCAAACTCATTATAGCAGACTGCTGTAGTAAAACTGTATCACAGTGCACACAGGCATGGACATATTGCAGCTGTGAAAAAAGGCAGATGTGATGCCAGAGTGTATACGTGTTAGTTCTTTATATATACAAAAACATACCTTTTCAAGGAACTACTGTGATTTGAGTAGAATATTGGTTTGAGTTTAGTCCACCCGTTTTCAAGACAGACAAATTTGAGACAGAAGAGGGACAGAGAATAATAAAGGAAATATAGGATCTTTTTATGAGAAATGACTGAAAATGCTTGACTTGTTCAGGCTAGCACACTGCAATCTCATGAAGGGTATGATTTTGTTCTATAAATATATGGGAGAAGAGTTTAATATAGAACAAAGGAAAGTTTTTCTGGGACTGACAGGTGTTTTAGGTACAAAAGCAAATCAGTGTAAAATTGTGCTCAGTACAGGATCCAAAAGTATTAAACTTCATGGTTTTCTCTTGTAGAGACAGTACTTGACAAATTAAGTGTTCTTGCCAACCTTATGGATTTCAGGGTTTTACTATAAAATGAAAAGTATAGGAATAAATTTTCCTTAGTTTTTGATCTCTCTTACCCTAATTCATGGACACTATCTTCTCTTACAAACAATCTTTTGCCCCAGTTCCTCCTCATCTTGAGCCATATTCCCCTTCCCCTTTGATTTTTGTCCCTTGTCTACTCTGCATGTATCAAATGCCCATTATATGGTTCTGATCCCTCTCTGTATCCATCCACCCTTCAGTGCTTCCTATTGATTCTCCAGTATCCTTCTCTCCTCCTACCCATTTCCTATTTCCTGCTCCTCTCTCTCCTGTTTCCTTGCACTACCTGGATTATGTCATAGGTCACTTCACATTCTCACTGTTCAATCTTCTGCCCTCTGTGTTGCAAAGTTTCTGTTTAGTCCTTTTTGTTCTCTAATTCCCTTGCAGCTAGTCAACAGACGCGGGCAAAAGATCACTGCTGGGACCACAAGAGAGAACGTCTTCCTGCTTTTCTGCGTACCAAGTCCCATAACCAGCAAGAACAAATCTCATACACACCCTTTAGCTCTGAAAACCTAGTTCAGAAGAATTCTGTAGATGATTTAGCTGGAAAACTTCAAAAGATTATGAACAAGTATGGAGATCTCTTTGTTTCTTTCTGTATTTTTTTTTTGACGCTTGCAGTTTGGGTAGCACTTACACAGAGTTTCACTGGTATGAACAAAATGACATCCTTGATGCCAGGGCTGAGCACTTTTTCAGATTCCCATCATTTCTTGAAGAATACAAGGCAGGATTCCTTCAGAGAGCAAGGTAACTTCCTCCCTGTCCCCCAACCTTTTAAAAATACTTCTAAAGCATTTTTTCCCTCTTATCTTGTTCCAGAAATAACCAAATAATTTTAAAGAAACTTTTGTTACCAGCAACTTATAGAGCAACAACAATCATTAGCAGTAATACCACACACAGCCTGCTTAAAATGATAAATACATTATAAATGGCTCTCAAAACTATGAAGCTATATGAAGTGTCAGCAGTGCTCATATGGGTTTTTGTTTGGTTTGGGGTTTTTTGTAGCGGTCATCACTAACGTAGGTCAACAATTTAAACTGAGAGGTTTCCTTTCAGAACCTACAGGAGGGGAAAATGTGTTAAAGTATATTAAACATTTTCAAAAGTCAGTGTCTTGAATTAACATAGTGTAGATGAACACAAAAGATACACATGGTATGGCACTAAAATGTGAGTCACAGTGTGCAATGGTACTTCCATATGAGTTACAGGAAAATTTCGGCAGTTCTTTAATTGAAAGATACTTTAATCATTACAACAGACACAAAACTCTGCCTTAAAATGGAAATTCTAGTCTTGATCTCAGCCAGAAGACACAACTCACATTGATTATGTAGAAAACTATAGGAAGTATCAGTAATTACACTGATTTGCATACCTAAATTAATGTAATTTTTTTTAAATACTAATGGTTTAAAATCCCAAGTGAGCTTTGGACTGTAATTGTAATAAGTGTGGGATACAGGAAAAGGCAACAGTTCAGCTTCCCCAGTGATCCATCCTACTAAGGATATAATTTTAATTTTGCACTTAATGACTGTTTAAAGGATATGGTACACAAGTATTACCGTACATCTCTAGTTCTCTGAGGAGTACGGAGATTTTATGTCATTGGAAGGACTATGGAAATTTTTGCTTACCACCTTACTGAAACACAACAGTTTATTCTCACAAGGAGTACACACTGCATTTGAATGCATACTTTAGGTGGTTGAGAGATTTTGACAGGAAGTATTTGGAACCTCTGTGATGCTACTGGTTTAAATCACCTCACCTAACTTCAAATATCTGCATCTGGTCTAGCTCCTCTCAGCTTCCTTAGTAGTTAGTACAGAGAAACAGAGGGGGTGAAGACAAAACGTGTGTCAAATACTTCAGGTGTGCCTGTCTTTCTCCGTTAGGGGACCCTCAAATCCCTTGGATGAATCCTACTCTGTATTCTCAAACGATGTCTATTATATCTGAATGCTGTGTATTCTCTGCTACTTCTCTCTGCAAATCTTGTCCAGAGTCTGAAGCTGAGTAAGTGTAGTGAAAATACTTACAAAATACCTACAAAACAGATGTGTGTAAACATGCATATTAGCAGGCAGTATAGAAGCAGATGGTACTCAAGTACTGTGTATGATAAATGCCACTGCTTCTACACACTGATACAGAGATTCAGTCTATGTACTACAGGCTGGCTACAGTCATTAGCATCTGATGTTACTGGGCTGCTCATGGGTGTTGATGATTGCATTTCACTGTAGATGTTTGTTCTTAACCAAGAAGATAAGAAACTATTTGAGGTTGCTACATTTTTTTTAACAGAAGAAACAAATAATTTTAGTTCCGTGAAACCATACACGCATCTTTGACATTATTCAGGGAATTTTTTAAAGATATTTTATTAAGGTGTTGGCTATGACAGTGAGTCCAACGAAAAAATCTTCCAAATCACTGTCAAAAACTTTCAGTTCTCAACAATGACAATAAGTTGCCAGTCATTATCACAATAGCAACATAAAATATTAGGAAAGTACTTACCAGAGTATCCTCATCATGATATCACTTTGCACAACGTAGAAGCATTATATTTTGATTAAAACATTTCAGAAACTATCCGATATCTAAAATCATTATTAAGTAGACTAAGTGTATCAGGAAACTGCAGACAAAAAAACCTCTGGATTTTGGTCTCTAAACCTGTTTGCTCAGTCTGTCATTAGATATGCACAAAACAGATTAGTTTTTCCTTCAGCCACCTTCATCTTTATTCATCAATGTAGATATCTTTTTTATTATTAAAAATTCTGTGACCTATTAAAAGATACTTACAGCATAATTAATATTTACGGCTATCTACAAACTGCTTTATGCCTTCCATCTTATTTTCTCATTACGTACAGGCGTGTAAGCTTCCACAGGAGAATCCACTGCAGTTTGTCACCTTTCAATGGATATTGTGCTCAGCATTGCAGTGTCTTTCTGTCTTCTCCAAGTTTGTAAAACATCTTAGAGTAAAAGTTAATTATATTAATATACTTTAAGTAAATAGCTTATCTGCTCTCGTAGTTGGAAAAAGACAAATTATTTTCCTTCTCCATTAAGAGTCTGGGGAAAATATATACTTAAAGGAGTCTGTGCAACCATTAAGAAAACAGGACATGATCTGCTGTCCCAGCAAATATATGGGCTTAACTATTCAGTAGAAATTATAAATCAAATTTTATTTTGGTTTTGTTTTACTTAAGTTCATTACTATCTTATGTTCATTCAAAACACTTTTTATACACATATAATGTTCTAAAAAGCTCTGAATGCTGAATCCCTTACCTGCTTTTGGTGAAGCCCAAGCATCTCAGATAGTGCAATATTACAGTAAAGTGTAATGGGAGTCAGTGCTTATTGTTTAGTAAGTCTTGGTGCCAGTAAGGGCTTATTTAAGGAAGCAAAAGGCAAAATTTTCATATGTCAATGGCTTAAATAGTATTAATTATTAAATATTAACCAAATATAATACACAGCAACACCAAAAGCCTTGAAATTTCTCTCATTTATAGTGTTTGTTTATTTTAGATTTTGAAACAATTCAAGGCACAGAAAGTATAGCTTCCCTATATTAATCTTCGCAGATACTTATCAAAGTTTATATTCAAGGTAGAAATTGTATGGACAGAAAGAGGCCAAGGACTGCAACTCTTCATTGTGTTTTACTGGGCATGTCTGATAGAAGAGGATCCACTGAGGTAAGTCTTATTTACGACTGCTTACACAAGATTCTGTTGATGAAGAGTCAGAGAGAGTCACCTGAGGCCCATCTACATCCCTGCCATATGAACTGTAGAGACAGAAAGCAAGAGCCTTTTGGCCAGTGCAGCTCCACTGAACATGATAGCAATATCAGTATTCAGTTCAGTACAGGTACTTAGTACTGTACTCAAGTCTTTAGTGTCTCAGTAGTCTACAAGGTAGTTTAGCACTCTTCCAAAAAGAAGGCAATGACACATAACAGATGTCTTTATAATGTTTTCATTTTTATTTGAAAAGTGAGCATGAAAGTAATTTACATCCAGAGGATTTAGCACAATTTTTCTTGATGTGCTCTAATACACTATGTTGTCTTTACAGAGAAGAAGAATTTGTGTGACAAAGTGACTTTCCTAGAAAAAGCTTAAGTGCCACATATCTCAGTCTTCCTTCCATCTCCTTGCTTTATTTCACGATAGAATTTGACCATTACTGACTAGAGTATTTAAAAATAGTTGTTAGTGGTCATCATTAGTTTGTTGAATATATTAATTGTAAATACTATGCATAGAAATTTTAAGGTAACAGTTTGATTCTTAGTGATTAGAAGAATTTAACTGAAATAAGACAGTCATTTTATCTTTATACTGTGGACGATGTGGTAAGCTTGAAAACCATTTTGCAGTTTAGTATCAAAAGTCGTTCACAAAGGAAGTCAGAGCTCAATTCTGTGCTTGATGCAGTAGACAGGAATTTTGCCATAGTCTTTAGTAGTATAGAAAAAGTCCCCTGTCCTTATTTTTAAAATTGTATTAAAGCTATTATAGAAATGTTAAATGTTTCCGGAACCTGTTTCTAAGGAGTTTTACAATATTTCATTGCTAAATGCTTGCTATTTTAATAGCATGTGTTTCAGCAAAAAAAAAGTTTCCCTTTCCTCTCCATAAAATTTCCTAGGTTGACTTCACCTTTTGAATATTCAGCTGACAAACTTTTGATGTAAATGAAAAAATGAAAAAATCAAGATGACAGATTAAAAAGTCCCTTAAAGTTAAGAGCAAAGATTGCAAATAACTCACTCCTTTGATGAAGGTATCACATGAAGATAAAACACATGGGCAGTCCAAAGACAGGAAACAAAATATTTAGAGTACTCCAAAGGAAAAGTTTGTTGAATCTGCATGGTAATATTTTAACAAAGTGGAATGCCCATAGTATTACACAGGTAGCTTCTCTTCCAGCTTCTAGAATTGCCATGAAACAGAGAAATTATGTATGAGTGGGATATTTTTGGAACTAGAAGTTGAACTTGGGACCTGGAAAAGTTCTTTATTTATAAGAACTCTTTGCTCCTCTCCAGATATTTTTTCCTGCTTGCTCTAATCCACTGAAGGTCAAGCTACAGCTAAGTCTTCAGGTTTTGAAAAGCTGCTTGATTTCTTAGTTATTATTAAAAATATTTCTGTAATCTTCCTGGTATTATGAATCATAAGAAAACTGCAAAACACCTCAAACATATAGTAGCAAAGAAAAACCTTATTCCTGTTTTTACTTAACTATTTTTTCAAGGTGCTGTGACAAATGCATTTAATGCTTCAGTGAAACTTCCTGGGAAAAAAAAAATAATTTAAAGGATGAGCAAAAGGAGTAAGTTGCTATTTATATTCCTTAATGTCCACAATAATTATGAAAGAAAGAAGGAAAAAATCAATTCACTACACCTAACTAATAAACCTCTAACATAATGATTTTATATAATTTTAAAACAAATTCTCTTACACTTACATTTCTTCAACATAATAGGATAGTAGATAAATTACAAGACTGTAACATACTTTCTTCAGTTTCAAACTCCACTTTAGGCCAAGTAAACATCTTTGAATTTAGTAATTTGCATATTTCAAACACTGACTTAATTTGAAAGCTGTTACAATTGAGCAGAACAATGAACTACTAATTATGGCTTATTCTCTTTTTTCGCTTTTGTCTTTTGTTCTATCGTCTACCCTCTTTCTATGGACTGCAGTACATTGTATCAAATTGTATTCTCCTAGTGACAACAGACTAATCATTTTAATTCCTCTCTTTGGCTAATAGGCCCTTGATTCATAGACATCTGCTATATTTTATTCTCTATTTCATCTTTCTAAAAAAAAAAATAATCTTATTTTTTTCTATAGCTGGAGAACTTTATCCAGTTTGTTCTGAGTTTGAATTTCATGTCGTGTCTGTCTCAGAGAAAATGTTCTCTATGTTGCTGATGACAGCTGGGTAAAACTTTATGGATTCTTTTAATCTATCTTTTTTTCTTCTATTCCTTGTTGTATCACCAATTTCTTGCTTTTAAAAATCATTTTGCAGATTTTCAGTTAACATTCAACTGTAGCAGCCGCTCCAAAGGAAAGAATTTTCATTGCTGACACTGAGGCTTATCACATACACAACAAAAGAAAATACGAATGATTCAGACCAGTCTTATATCCTAAATGCATATGAATTTCCCAAATAAATCAGGAAATGGACAACTGACTAATGCGTTCAAATACTCATATCTTAATGGAAGAATAGTTTCAAAGTCTAGTGAAATGTATAAAGTTTTCATGCTCACTTAAACAGTTTAAGATAATTTTCTATAACAATGAACCAATGTAGTAGAATGAACTGTAACATATAGGAAAAATGTGTATACCTATTTTATTACATAACATCAACTGGAAGCCAGTAGAGTTAATTTCACAAAATGTTTTCTTTATAAATCCTGACTATAATAATCTGGTAAATTACAGAAGAATTCACAAGCTGTTCCCTGCAAAAATGTATATTTGAAAAGAAGAATCTTTTAGATTTTGAAAAAGTGTATGTGATGTTAGAAATTTTATTTTAAGGCATTTAAAGATTTATGTTTTTACTAATTAGGTTAAAAGGAAAAGGAGACTCCAAATTCAGACATTTTTAGATTGACAGCAACTTTTTCTAATTTTGGCAGGTGAAAATGAGTAAATCACAGATTTTGGCTGGACAGTCTGCATGAGGAAAAAAAAAATGTATAATTGAAATTTACTGTCAATATTCTCTAGTATTTGCATCCAGGAGAGGCAAAACACTGAAAATAGCTTCAAGACCTGTTTAGGTTGTTATGGTAGTCCAGAGTGTTCTCCTAAATCTTTAACTTAGAAGAAGTTCAGTTGTGAAAGTACCATCATTACAACATAAATAGATGCTGTACTGATGCTCTTGGTGGGAATCCCTCTCCTCCTAACATTTCGCTTAATCTGAAAAAGGCATTCCAAAGTCCAAGAATAAAAGAAGATACTAGTCATTTACACCAAGAAAAATTATTCTCCCCACCACTAGACAGTCATAGAGAGCCTGCAAGGCAAAGCAGTCTCAAGGTTATTTTCTCTCTAGAGTCTTAATTTACAAGGCAGACAGGCACTGCTTCTCCAGAACACCAGATAGGGAAAACAGCCTGATTTTTTAATAGAAGTGCAACATTTCTGTACAGTGGGTCTCTTCCTGTCATTCCTGTCAAAGTCACTGTCAGCAAGATAAATGTTAATTAAAGCATTGCTAATATGACAAATCTGTAAAGTCCATCAATATCCAGTCCACACTATACATTACCTATGACAGTTTTCCCACTGGAACGCCAAAGCAATATAAATTTTATTTTTCACATATTGTTCATAAGCTAGAAAGTATTAAGTGATGGAAATCATATCCATTCACTCTAATTCAGAGCACTATAATACAGATGGCCAGCTCTCAGGCTTATATGTAATATATTCCCTTCTTTTGCTTCTAAATCTTAACAGGCTCTGACCAAGGGAAAAGAATTCCAAGGATATTGTAAAGTTTGCTCTACTTTTGGGCCAGATACTGAAGTATTTTCAGTGGAGAATCATTGGTCTACAACATCTGAGTAGCAGAGCTGTTGAGAGGGAGATATATAGATTATCTATTTGACTTCTTTATTATGAATAACTCTTATGGGTGTGTGGGGTTTTTTTTCTTTTTTTCTTGCATTTACAAGTATATATATTTGTTATGTGTTCTATTTAAAGTGTTCTAATAATATCATAAGATTAGATATACTAAAACACAGACCATTACGGGGAACTATACAAGCCACAAAATGTCATAACTGGTATGGTGTATATATTCAGTGACATCTGAAAGACATCTGTGAAAGTCATCTGTGATGGGTTTACCCTTGTCTGGGAGCCAGCCCCACACAACCTGTTCACTCACCCTGCCCCCTCCCGGGGATGGGGACGAGAATTTAAGTGGTAAAGAGAAAAAAGGACTAGTGGGTTGAACAATTTAATAACTAAACTACAGAAATATTGAAAATAATCGTATATACAAATATACAAATGAGTGACACACAGTGATACTGCCCATCACACAGTAACCAAGGCTCAGCCTGTTCCCGACTAATGATCCTGGAGCAGGGAGAGTCCTGCAACCGCACTCACAGAACTGAGATAACAGTCCGAGCATCCCAGACTGAGAGCTGACTGAGGGAGGGAGAAGGCCTTCCTAGAAGAGGGACCACCCCAAGAGAGATGACCCAGAGCAGAAGGGATCCAGAATCAAAAGCGACCCGGAACAAAAAAGGACTAGCTTCTGGAAGGTCCTCAACTATATACTGAACATGACGTGTATGTTATCGAATAGATTATTGGCCACTTTGGGTCTCAGTCCTGAACCTAAGATCAAATCCCAGGCTAGTAATTGGGCTGTGCTCCCTCCCAGCTTCTCCTGCACCTGCAGACAGCTGAGAAGCTGAAAGACCTTGCGCTGCCCTGGCAACAACTATAAACATCATTGTTAATCAGCTTTCTTCTGAGCACAAATCCAAAACACAGGCTCTTGCTAGCTACTGTGAAGAAAGTTAACTCTGTCTCAGTTTAACCCAGGACAAGATCTTAAATCTGGGAGATATTAAAAAGTGTCATAAAAAGCAGAACAAAATAAACATGAAGCAAACAAGACAATCTATATTTAGGTAATGTTAATGTCTTCTTACCAGACTGATGGCATAGACTGGTTATAGGAACAAATATTTACAATAATGTAACAGGTAAACATTCACATTTTCATGCCAATTTCACAAGAATCTAACAATCTTTTCCCTGTTGCTATAAGCAGTTTATTTTCTGAGTTTGGTCATGGAGAAAATACAGTCAACTATCAAAACCAACAGACTACATTTACAGTATGTGGCAGAAAAAATGCTATTATTGAATTTGTGACAATTACTCCTTCCTAATTACAGGAGTCTCAGAAGAAAATAATTACATATGATGATAACTACTTTCTGCTCGCTTGGACAAAATTAACCATTTTAAATATGTTTTTTTATTATTATTTCTGATTGACAGAAAAATAATCAAATAATAATGTTGTTAATACATAAAATCTGGGCTGAAATTTCTAATGCCAAATATATTTTGAGATTCATGAATAACCTGTGAGTTTGGAATAGAGAAATATCAGCATAATAAGAATTATTTCAAAATGTTTAAAAATGTGAATGTTTTTTCCCTGTTTGATCTAAGAATATAAGATTGAAGATTTTGCACCTACTCAGTACAATTTTGTGTCATTTATGCAGAATATTTTTCTAAATGTAACAGAAACAAATGGTAGCAGGCTGTAGTCTGTTCAGAAATTTAATTTGATTTCCAGTGACTTCCTCTACGTATACCAAAATCCCTGTGTTTCTCGTGCACAGATAGACAGCTGCAGAAGAATGACACTTGTGCTTGCATTCCGTTGGAAATAAAACCTTTCTTTCAAGAAACTTTTTTCATTATCAGCTTTATCATTATTACTCTGCTCTGGAGCTGTGGCTTTACAGTCTGCGGTTATGTTTTTTCTAACTATTGCAAAATATAATGCCACTAAACACTCCTTCCCTCCAATTAGCCTCAAACAAAGGCTTGTTTAATGACAGCTTTTAGTGATTAATTGTGAAAACAAAATAATTTGTACTTATCCGTATTAAACAGTAACTTAATGATCAAATTTAAGAAGTCCCCCCATCTTGGCCTGAAATTATTTTTAAAACTGGCCTAGAGGCACTCTGTGATACAGATTGCATCTCCAGATGTATTTAGAAACCATTGGAAAGTCTCCAACAGTGCAAAAGTTAATCCTCATATTTTAAAATAAATGTGAGGTGACTTAGGCAGTATTTAAGCTAGTTAGCATGACACAAATCCTGGACAAAGTTGATAAGGGACATAATTGGTAAAGTATTAAAAGATTGCAACTTAATTAATGGTAATGAAAATAACTTTGTGGAAATTAGATCTTTTAAAACAAAACTCATATATTATTTTAGAAGATTATAACTTGGTGACTGTGGAAACCTAGTAAACTTAAGACTTTTGAAAGACAATTTAGTTCATGCTGCATGATGTGATTAGAAGTTATACTGTACAAAAACAAAGTACTTTGTGTTCAGAGGTGGTCAGCTTATCACAGAAAGAAAACTATAAAATAGCAATTCCTTCTTTAATAAAATTTATATTGTTTTATTCCATTTACATATAAAAATTTGATTGCCTGCTTTATTAGAATGTGTTAGGTGAAATTATTTAAGCAGCCCACTATTTTTACTTTGACTAACAGAACCTTAAGATTAATATCTCCAGGTTCTCCTTATCTCACCCAACTGCTTCCCCTGCATTTTTTACACCTTAGAAAGTTAAAAGAAAAAAAAACCTTTGGTTTTTCCCTCTCTTTCAAATTAGGCCACAAATAAGTGACTCTTCAAGGATCTTGTGGTCACTTAAAACTCCATCAAACTATTCAAAAGAGTAGCAATATCAGCACTCCTGTGTGTGGTTTAGATACCAGTCCAAGTAGTTACATTCTGCCTACTTAAATCTCCCCCAGTGTTTCATTTGGAATACTATGTCCTTCATTTCCTACACTAAACAGGACCCTGATTATGAAAATACTGGTTCATCTCAGCAACGCAATCGATCTCAGGGGAACTGCCCTTATGTTTGCAGTAGTGGGTTACTGACTTTGTCTCTTTCCCAAGTTCAGTGGTACTTTGGGTCGAGATGCAGGGCTGATATCAGTAGCTACACCTGACAGATCATAGCAAGGAATAGCATTTCTGCTGTTGCTGTGAAGATGTCTGCAATATCAGATCATGTGGAAAAATTAGAGGATTGCTCTTGCAATGAGCCATAGAAAGGAAGAAGCTCTACCACAGGACTGAAGCTGTTAAATGTCCAAGAATCAAAGGTGTCTGTAGCAGCGGATTTCTGAGCCTAGTGCCTGCCTAAAATTACCCTAGCAATTAAAAGATGCAACACCTGTAAGATGATTTGCGTTAAACCCACATTTTCTTCATAACTAATGTGAGGCTCCATATTCTTAAATGTTTGTGTTCCATTTATTAGAAAAACACAGCAAAACTACAGGCTAGTATCAAAAAATAGTTTTAAAGAACTATATTTATCTAGAATTTATTTATTTGTACACTTTTATTTATTTGTTTTATTTTCTCTTACAATGAACTAAGTACAACGTGAACCATTTGCTTCTTGTTTTTGTAACAGAAAGCTAAAAATCTCAGTGTTTAGGGAATCAGACATTCACAGAGAAAAGAAATACATGTAATTTGTTGAAATTATGTAAAAGTCAGCTATAGATATTATTTTAAAAAGCACTTCTTTTCCTTTATATGTTTTCCTCACATTGGGTACAGAATAAATATTTTGAATAACAAGAGATAAACAAGAGATAAACAACATTTGATAAACAAGAAATACTGAGAAAGCATTACAGTTTAGAAAGGGAGCGTCTGTCATCTCCTAGATTTTTTATAGAGAATTTGCTGACTACCTTGTTTCTCTATTATATTGAGTCTGTTCTTCCATTGTTAAAATTGGACTTGCCATAATGATAGATTTGAACACTTATTAGATGCTAGGCCCAGTGGATCCCAGCTAAAAAGAGTAAGATTCTTGAGGGCAGTTCTGTGATACCACCACCCTCAAAATGCTTCAGAGTTTTACAATTTTCTTTAACATTTTCACTGTTAAAGATGAGTCACACTAGCATTTGGTGGTATTCGAATCTTAGGAGACAGAAGGAAGAACTTTAAAAATTTAAAACACCAGCAGCTACAGAGGTAAGGAATCTAGAAAAGAAACATGTAACTTCTCTATTAACTATAAACTCATCTGCATCCAGATATTAGAGAGACATTTAAAACACATGTGCACACATTTAATACTGTAATTTAGAAAAATTCTTCCTAATTGTGAAGACACTTCTCAAATAAACAACTTTACCCATATCTTAAAGTTTACCCTTTAGAAACACATCCAGACAACTAAGTTTTATTAAGATTGGGCACACCAAGTATTTGATGCCTAAATCTTACTATCAAAGGTTCAGAACTGAGCTGAAAAGACATGGAAGTTACAGCTGCTGTTTTATTTTTAGAAGAAATAGAGGCTATTCTGCTGCTTTCTACTTCTCTCTCTTAATCACCTCAACAAGCAACACCTTGGCAGACAGACGTCTTTCTAAGGATTAAAAGCATTTGGGCTTAATCATCCCTCTGCCCATGGAAGAATATTGCTCCCTTTTCAGAAGAGAGCTCTTGCCACCTAACTCATCGTTTTGAGTGAGTATATAATAGAATTCGGTGTCATATGGCCACAGACAGAAAGCATGCATGGCAGATCACGACTTTTGGTTATAAATTGAAGTACATTGGTTCAGATTATGATTTCTTCTTGTTGCATCAAGCAGTGCCTGGAGCGTGGAATGTTCTCTGCCGCATGAGGGGAGACATGGCTCATCATCTCCCTTTCACCGGGGTTCGTGGCTTTGAGGCTGCGTTGTTTATTGGGTTTAACATTTCAGGGTATTGGCATCAGGGGGCTGCAGGGTGGCCCCTGTGAGGCGCAGCCAGGGCTGCCCCATGCTGGACACAGCCGGTTCCAGCCCGCCCCAATCCACCCACCGCAGGGCATGGCTGAGCCCTGCAGACACCATGGTGGCACCTTGGGGAGAGGCTGTGTCAGGAAGGGAAAAATGCTGCCTGGCAGTGAGGGGAAAACTGTGAGAAACAGCCCTGGGAGCCCCGAGAGGAGAGGGGGAGGAGGAAGAGGTGATCCAGGCACCTCAGAAAGGATTCCCATGCAGCCTGGGGAGAAGACCATGGTGGAGCAGTTATTTTCCCCTGCAGCCCATGGAGGACCACAGTGGAGTGGGGATTCACACTGCAGCCTGTGGAGCACCCCACAGAAAAGCAGGTTCCTGACAGGAACTATGGCCTGTTGTATTGGGTCTGGTTGAGATGGAGTTAATTTCCCCATAGCAGCCCTCACAGTGATGTGTGTTGCACTGGTAGCTAGAAAGGTGTTGATAACACCAGCATTTAGGCTAATGCTGAGCAGTGCTCACACAGCATCAAGGCTGTCGCTCTAACACCTCCCTCCCCAAGTAGGCTCAGGGCCCCAGGGTTGGGCAGAACCTTGGGAGGGGGCGGAGCTGGGACAACTGATGTCATGTGACATCAGCTCAGCAATAAAAGCTAAGGGAAGGGAGGGGGAGGGGGACATTTGTTACTGTGTTTGTCTCTGGGAGCAACTGCTACACATATTGAAGCTCTGCTTCCCGGGAAGCGGCTGGACGTCACTTGCTGAGGGGAATTAGAGAATAACATCTTTGTTTTCCTTTTGCTTCTGTGTGAGGCCTTGGCTTTTGCAGTAATTAACCTGCTTTTATCTTAACCCATGAGTTTTTCATCTTTTTCTTCCCCTCTTATTTTGCTGAAAGGGGAGTGATAGAGGGGCCTGCTGGGCACCTGGTATCCAGCCAACGTTAACCCACCACATCTGTGGATAGGAGCCTGGACAGGAGCAAGGTTTCTGGTGGGACTTGTGACCCATGCGGGACCCACACTGGAGCAGTCCATTCCTGAAGGACTGCACCCTGTGGAAAGGTGCTGGAGTAGTTCACAAATAAATGCAGCCTGTGGGAAGGACTCACATTGGAGAAGTCGGTGAAGGACTGTATCTTATGGGGGAGACCTCACACTGCGGCAGGGGAAGAGTATGAGGAAGAAGGAGCGTCAGAGACAAAGTGTTATGAACTGACAGCAGACCCCATTCCCATACTCCTGCACTGCCTCTTCTGGCAGCATGTGTTTGTCTGGTAAAGCCCACTTAACCATTTCTCTGCACAGCTGGTTCCAGAGACTTACAGGGCCTCTGTTAGCTGCCTCTTCCAGATTGTGATTGTTAGCTGCCTTGTGGCTGGCTGGTTCTGGAACACGGAGGGGGCTGTCCCCACCTATTTTAGGGCCTCCTGGGTCAGTCCAGTGAGGCCTGGGGAGGAGAGAGGTGTGGGAGCCATGGTGGTGGTTGGGGGCACTGCTGGAGGAGCAGGGGACATGAAGGGGCCTAAAAGTTCTGTCTCTGTCTGTGCAGAACTCCTGAAACAGTGTGCTGCCACGTCAACCTGCTCCAGGTCTCGGTCCTCAGGGAGCTGCAGACCCCCTCCCTCTGGCCGGACAACGCAGCTGTACTGTATGCTTTCCACATATCTTTTCCATATATCTTTTTTATATGGACCTATTTAATCTCCA